>NW_005200881.1:189162-410177 GCF_000372725.1 Emiliania huxleyi CCMP1516 | reverse complement strand
AACAAAAAGAGAAGAAAAGCAGAAAAGAAGGAAATACGAAATAAGATGTACTAGTAAAGAGGAAGAATGAAGGTGCGGGAGAGAAGGCGAGGATAGAAGAGAAGAAAGAAGTACAAAAGAATGGAACTAGGAACAAAAAAGAGAGAAGCGAGCAGACAGAGCAACGAGGAACTAGAACTAAAAAGAAGAAGACAAAAAAGGAAAAGACAGGAGAAAAGTAGGAAAAAAACCCCCCCTCCCCCCCCCTCACACAAAATTATTTGTTGATGGCAGCGCGAACCACACGATAACGCCCCCAGTTCGGCGTACATAGACCGCGCGCGCAGCGCGCTCCGTGTTTGCATACCGCCCTGGCGGACTCGTTTACACTTCCTAGCTCAAGCCAGGCGCCGCAGGCCATAAAGAGGAGCGCAGATTAAAATGGCGCCGCAGGCTCCCCGGGCCGTCCGCGCACCAGTAACCTTTAAAAAAAAAAAAGATCATCACAGCGGCCTCTGTGATCTCCAATCTCCAATCTCCAATCTCCAATCTCCAGCGTCGACACATCTTAGGCCGGATCCAGTCAGATCTCCAATCTCTATCTCCAATCTCCAATCTCCAGCGTCATATTTTGCCGGATCCAGTTCAGATCTCCGATCTCCATCTCCAATCTCCAATCTCCAATCTCGATTCGGGGGGCCGTGGGAGGGGGGGGGCTCAAACCTTCAAGGAGATGCGCTATGGATTCATTCACACCGCACATCTCCGATCTCCGATCTCCAATCTCCCATTTGACCCCTGCCGCCGCCAGCTGCGATCTCCAATCTCCAATCTCGATCTCCAATCTCCGCCCCAGTGGTGGATGCCCGGCGCGAGGATCTACGATCTGTGTTCTCCATCTCCAATCTCCACCTTTGACCCTGGCAACTGCCAACACGATCCACAATCTGTGATCTCAATCTTTCATCTTCAACCAAGCCCGACTGTGTGGTAGAATCGGCTAGGATCTCCACTCCTGGTCTGCGATCTACTGTCTGCGATCTACTACTCTCTCGCAGAGATCTCGATTACTCGCTTGATTTTAAAAGCATGACATGTACGAGGAGATACCAGACGCTAGCTACTGTCGGAGTCCGAGCTGCTGCCGTTGAAGAAGGAGCTCAGCCGCACCGGCCCGCCGCCCGACCCGCCGTCCTTGCTCTTCTTCTTCTTTTTCGCGTCCGCCGAGTCCGAGTCCGAGTCCGACGCGTCCCTCCGCCGCTTCTTCTTCTTCTCCCTTTTCCGCTTCTCCTTCTTCTCCTTCTTTCCCTTCTTCTCCTTCTTGCTCCGCTTCTCCTTGGCTGACGAGTCGCCCTTGCCGTCGCCCATCCTCGCTGCGCGCGCCTGCGGTGGGTGCGGGGTTCGGGTGCCACTTTTGTGCGGCCTTCACGTCGCGTAGCGACGGTCTTCAGCAGGCGGCCAGAGGCGCACAGGTGCAGGCGCGGCGTCGCGGATGCGTTCGCTCAAGCGTCTCTCCGATCGCAGACGCGTCTTGTGGTGCGCGCCTCATCCAGCTCCTTTCGGAAGCGGCGCTGCGCCTCCTCCTGCAGGCGCGTCTCGTCGCCATCCATCTCGCCCTTCTTGCGCAGCGTCTCCTTGAACTCGTCCCATGTCTGCCTCTCGGGCGCGTTGATCAGACTGTTGAGGCGCTCCTGCTCAAACACCGAGCTGTGGAAGGGCTTCTCGCCCTCCTCGACCTCGGCGTCGACGGGCGCCGATGGGCGCTTGACCGGCTTATTGTTGTTCTTCCCCTGCGTGGGCGAGAGCGGCAGCGACGTTGGGATCAGCGGTGGGCGAGAGCGGCGGCTACGGCGCTAGAAGAATGGCGGCTGACACCATTCCTTACAAAGAAATCGGTTGGTTTTGCCACTTTGTCGACCCAGTACTGAGGTTCTCAGTGGCTTCGTTGCGAGGGGGAAATGGGGTTGCTTCACCTGGCTCCGGCGCACCTGCTCGGGCCGGCGCTGGCCATCCCGCATCCGCGACGCGAATCGCGAGAAGAACAGACTGGCCGAGGAGAGAAAGAGGCGAGCCCGCGGAGCCCCCGAGACGCCGCGGCGAGGAGGGAGTTTACTCGCGCCGGGCGCGGACAAGAGGCAGCGCACCCCGCTTCCCTAGCCCGCGCTTCGCGGCGGCGGGTGCGGCGGCGGCGGCGGCGGCGGCGGTGGCGGCAGCTCAGGCGCCGCAGCCGGCTGCTCTGCCGCCGGGGCCACCGGCTTCCCTGCTGGCGCCTTCGCCTGCGGCGGCTGCCCTGCAATCGCCCGCTGCCCGACCGACGAGGCCGCCCTCGGGCACGGCGCGCCCCCCCCCGGGCTTATCTGCCTTCACCAGCGCCTCCTTTGCCGACGCCGCCGCCGCCCACGGCATTCTCGCAGGACACTAGGCACGGGACTGGCGCGCACTGGCACT
Organism: Emiliania huxleyi CCMP1516; assembly: GCF_000372725.1. Taxonomy (NCBI): domain Eukaryota; phylum Haptophyta; order Isochrysidales; family Noelaerhabdaceae; genus Emiliania; species Emiliania huxleyi. The sequence goes on along the minus strand of NW_005200881.1, from coordinate 407,750 downwards.
AACTAAAGGATTCTTGAAGCCAAGCCTCTCTCACAGCACACTGGCACGACAAGGGCGCAGACTCTGGGGCGCGGACTGGCACACACACCGGCTCACCACCGGAGCCGCCTAAGCGACTCCGTTAAGAACGGCAATGCACTCCGCACCGTGCACAATGCCGCTCTCCCCGGACCCTTTACAAAAAAAATAGACAAAACACACACACATGCATGCACAGACACACAGCCCCTTCCCCTTCCCCCTCCAAGACCTCAAGGTAGGACGAGGACATGCGTAGGCCGCACCTCTAGCGAAGCCCACAGTGGGAGACTCCTATCACCGCCCCTGCCACCCTCGGCGTGTGCCTCGCCCAGGACAACGCTGTCTTAAAGGTCCGACCTGTGGGCTCTGCCTGCGCTCGGCACCGGGCACCGCTCGGTATACAAAATGCGCCTGCGGGCGGACCCTCACAGGATCCAGATCACACACACACCGGCACCCAGGAGCCTTGGGATCCCTTAAAGCAAGCAGCGACCAAGGAAGAAAAGCTCTTCTTCTCGGTCGGGCTCTCGGCCGCCGCCCCGCTCGCACTCGCCTCGAATCGCACCGCACGCGATGGCATCGCGGCTGTTCGGCAAAGCTACCCCGAAGGCTCCTGCGCCGACCACCGCCGATATTTCACAAAAGCTTGGCGCGAGCGCGGACGGGATCGATGGAAAGATTCAGAAACTCGAGACGGAGCTCGCGCGCTACACTTCGCAGGCGCGCGGCGCTGTCGCGGCGTGGGCGGGGGAGAGACCGCGACCGCTGGCCTCTTCGCCTCGCCGAGCGCCAGCATCGCAGCTCCACTCCTGAATCAGCTGACGCTCGTTCTTCACCGCCGGCTGCCCCTCGCAGATGAAGAACATGAAGGACGGACCCGCCAAGAAGCAGGTGCAGAAGCGCGCCATGCAAATCCTCAAGCAAAAGAAGATGTGCGCCGCCCGCCCCGCCGGCCAACCCGCGGTTCACAGGTCAAGGGTGATGGCTGCAGCGGACACAGAGAGTGAAGCCAGGCGGTGCGGCAGCGCTCACAGCTCGCGCGCTCGCCGGCGGGGCAGGTACGAGGCGCAGAGGGACAGGACGCAACAGCAGCAGTTCAACATGGACCAGATCGGGTTCACGAAGGATACGCTCGTGGACACGAAGGACACGGTCAACGCGATGAAGGCCGGCTTGAAGGACATGAAGAAGGAGTTCAAAAAGATGGACCTCGGTAAGATCGAAGACCTGCAGGCAACGTCGCCGCCGACTCCCCCTCCCCCCGCCGTCCGGACCCAGCCCAATCCGCCCACCCCCACCCCCCACCAACCCGCCACCACCACCACCGTTGCCGGCGCCCCCCGCCGGCTCTTGCGCCGCTCGCTCGCGCGCCGACGCCGCCGCCTCTCCCGCCGGTAGGACGACATGGCGGACATGATGGAGCAGGCCGAGGAGATACAATCGACTCTCGGCCGCAGCTACGCACAGGACGACGTGGACGACGCCGACCTCGAGGCGACGGCAGCTGGCGGCGAGGGGGAGGCCACCCGACAGCTTGTGTGAGGGCGCAGGGGGCGTTCTCACTTTAGGCGGAGCTGGCGGCGATGGAGGACGACCCGTCGCTCTTCTTCCAGGCGGAGGAGAGCGGCGAGGCGGACTACCTCTCGCTGCCGAGCACAGGCGCCGCCGCCACAACCGCCCGCGCTGAGACAGCCTCTACCTGTCTCTTCACCGCTCTTCGCCGCCCGCCCCGCCCACCGCACACTCAGCTGCGCGCACGCGAGGAGCGGCATTCGACAGCGAGGCGGGCGCCGTGTTGAGCACCTTCCCCACCTCCGCCTCTCCCAGGCACCGGCGAGGCATCCGCCACGACTGCCACGAAGGAAGAGGCTCTTCCGTCCGCCCAGCCCGCTTGAGCCTCTCGATCGCCGACTGACATAAACACTCTCGCTTGCTCTCCGACTCACTCTTCTCCTCTCCTCTCTCTCGCGTGCGCGCTCTCCTCGACTCCTCCTCCCCGTCCCCGTGCGCCGTTCCCCCCTTCCCCCCGCCCGCCCCCGCCCGCCCGCCCGCCCCTGCGGGACGCGTGTGTGTGCCTCAACTGGGCCAAGAGGCAGCTACATGTGTACTCTAAAGTCTCTACCCCGAACACCGAACTTTTTTTTCGACGATGCGAAAGACCTTGGAGCACTTGGAGTGCAGTCGGTAGCCTCACATAGGGCCGGGGAGCTAAATAAAGCACACCTGCGGGCCAGATGATCGGGATCGGGTTACGGGCTAGAGCCTATATAGACTTATATAGAGGCTAGAGAGCGTCTAGAGCCCTCGAGCCTCGTAGGACGTAGCCCTGGGGGGGTGCGCGTTCGCACAGGGAAAGGGCCGTAAAGTAAACACTTGAAGCACTTGGAGGCGGTCATTATACATTAACCTCACGCCCAGAACACGGACCAACCTCCGTCCTCGATCAAACAATCCCTTGAAGCAAAAAGGGATCCACCAACTTTTCGTCTGGCACGCGGCAGAGGTGTCATGAGTGAAGGGGGTTGTGTCCAGAGATCCGAGAGCACCCTCGTGCCTCGTGCGGACTGTGGCCGCAACCATGGAGCGAGGACGACCCGACGCAGCGCCGGAACGCGTTCTCGCCGCGATGGTTCAACAGGCGCCGGCCTCCTCCTGTGCGGTATGCAGCCAGGACACCTTCTTGCAGCCAAAAATCCAAACGGCGGCCCCATACCGCTCGGCGCTGTCGGCCCACCAGGCCCACCTTTGCTGGGGCGCACAGCTTTGCAAGACTGACCGCTGTCCCCTGGTAGTGCCAAAGTCGCCTGCATTCCGCGATCGTTTCTGCGCCGCGTGCCGGGAGGGGCCCATTATAGTGCCCTGCTGCCGCATCCGCGTCTTGGACAGCTCGCTGCCTGCCCCGAAAAACTCGCTCGCGCGCAGAGGGTATGTGGAATCTTGAGGGGAGGACAAATCCGCCGTTCTGGCCCCCGCATCGCGTGATCAATCAGACGGCGGACACTTGTGGCCTCAGGCTGATCGTTTTGCGCGATGAGACGTCGGCCCTGCTCCAAGGCCTAGCCCCGGCTTCCCGCCGAGTTTGGCTCCGAGATCGCGTTTCTCGTCCGGAGGACCCTCGTCCCGGTCCCGACGCCTGGCATGCCCGCGCAGCTCATCCACGCGCTGCGAGGCATGGGCCAGAGCGGCACGCTCGCAAACAACGCCAACGTTTCGGGCGCCGACCCTTCGAGGCAGCTCGCTTCTGCGCTTCGGCTCGAGCGGGGACGGGTGAGTTGGTGAGCGCGGTGGCCGCCGAAACGAGCGACGGGGGGTTGATGAAGCTGCTAGAGACGCCTCTAATGTCCTCGCCCGCGCCGCTGGCAGAGCAGTCCACAGCAGCTCAGCCGCCCCCCGCGGTCGCTGCTGACGACGATGGTCGCGGTCGCTGCTGACGACGATGGTTGCGAGCTGTTTTTCTCCCAGAGCGACATCACGGCCATGCGGGACGACTGCTATCTCCCTGCCGCCCTCGCCGCCGGTCACGCCGGCGTCGCTACCCTTTGCTTTGCGCTCGTGGCAGCTGCCGGCGCGTCTGGGCGTGCACGCATCAATCCAGGTCTCGCTCGCCCTCGGAGTGGCCGCATATTGCTCGGTACCCCATCTGCACTTAAGGACTAAGCCCGTCCCTGCTGCTAGGGGGGGGGGTCTGACCCCCCCAGCAGCAGAGTTCTGCTGCTGGGCGGGGGTCCAGAACCCCCCATCAGCTGAGCTCTGCTGCTGGGGGGGGGGGGTCCCGACCCCCCCAGCAGCAGAGCGCACTGGACCCAGCTCCCGCCTCTTCGCCGCCTGTTCGCCGCCGCCGCCCCCCTGGCTGGTCCATCGCGAACCCACTATGATTATCGGAAGCTCTCCTCCAGCAGCAGAGATGTGGGTGTCTTCCGACAAATCAAGCAGCCCGACCGCCGCGAAGCGGGATGATAGCGAGAGGTGTACTCCGCGAGGTTGAGCGCTGCACGCGGTACTCGGCGGTGTCGCAGCGTCGAGCAACACTCGGTGTCAGAGCGTCGCGCCAAATCAGTAGTCTCATCGCCGAGTGATTGCTGGCCTGTGGCGTATGATCTCGCGCGGATATCACCAACAACGAGCATGCGAAGATAGGGAACAATATCTGATGGACTTGTACCGCCCGTTGTGCTCTCCGCTGTGCCACAGCTGCGAGAGCCGTATCTTCCCTCCTTGAAGCAGAGGCGCCGCGAGGCACGAGAGGCGTAGAAGAGAGGCTGGCGTGCCCCGTACCGCCCGGCTGGCAGTAGGAGGGCCCGCCGGTGAGACCACTGATTTTGATGCCGACCATAAATTCTCGCCACTTGGAACGCATGCTACTTACAGCTGCTGACTGTACAGAGATGCCAGTACCCCCCACAGGCAGAGCTCTGCTGCTAGGGGGGGGGGTCTGACCCCCCCAGCAGCAGAGCGCCAGAGCGCTGCTGCTGGGGGGGGGGTCCCGACCCCCCCAGCACAGCAGAACGCTGCTGCTGGGGGGGGGGGGGGGCCGCCCTGGGCTTAAGGGTGCCGGGGGGGGACCCAACAATGTGCGGCCCCTCTCCTGGGGGGGGGGGTCCCTTGCCTTAACCAACTCTTCACCAAACCGGGTTTCCTCGCCACCTCTGCGACCGGCTTCGCGGCGATGGCCGTCGCCAACCTAGATCAGGCTTCGCCTCGCCTTGTCGCTCATCCAAGTCTTGGTTACCCCGTCTCTGCGTCTCATCCAAGTCTTGGTTAGTTCCCCAGCAGATCTGATCCGTGACCTTGACAGACAAGTAGATGGGAGGCTCGGCGTACTGATGCTCGCTGCAACGTCCGGTGCCTCCTTCGGCGGGCTGCTACCCTCTGCCTTGCCTTCCACCCACAAGCTACTCACAGCAGGATACTTTGCTTGCGCGGTCACGTGCAATCCCTTCATCGTGCATGTCCGTACGGGCGACGAACGCATGCCCTCCTTTCAAATGGTGCACGGCGAAAATCCCCTTCGTCACGTCCTTCCTCTCGGCCCTGGGCCTGGCTGTCTCGCGAGACGGGGAGAGGGTGGAGGCGGCAGCGGTGGTGGAGGATTGGGCGGCGGAGGTGACGGCATCGGAGGCGGTCGACGGAGGCGGCCTTGGCGGCGGTGGCGGGACTGAGATTACGATGAAAGGAATGGACTAGTGTCAGAGTGTATACAGGTATATAGTACTACCAGGGTGTGCGGAGTGAAAGTGTCTACCAGTCTTGACTGTCTAGTGTGTAGTGTAGTGAGAGCGAATTAAGGTTTAAGCTCTCAGCAGCCAAGATGAACCTCAGGCTCAGCACGCAGAAAACCTCTCGGCGACTCGCGGCCACTTACGCCTCTTTATCGTAAAGAAGAAACGCTAGGAGAAACGGGGCGAATAAACACTCAGCCGCGCCAAACCCCCGACGCGACGGCGTTAGCGAAGACGACGAGCACCCCGCCGGCGATCTGCAGCGGAGCGAGCGACTCGTGCAAGACGAGCGCGGCGATCAGCGCGGCGCAGACTGGCTCCATCGCGTACACGAGCGCCGCCGTCGAGGCGGCGACGGCCTGCTGCGCGTACGACATTGCCCACGTCGTCGCGCCCACTACCATCAGCCCGTTCCAGAGCGCTGCGGCTCCGAGGCGCCTCACCGCGGGCGGGCCTGCCTGCGAGAGCCACAGGTGCGCCGGTTGCCCGAAGCCGAGCGGGAGGGCGAGAAGGTCGAGGAGCGCGTTGGCGACCACCTGGCCGGCCGCCTGGAGGCAGGGAGGCAGGGAGGCAGGGAGGCAGCCCATCCTTGACGTGGCCCTCCGCTCTCTCGCTCTCAAGAGATGCAGGCTGCTTGCAGGGAGGGAGAGGGGGGTGCGGTGCCGGGAGGGAGGGAGGGGGAGGGAGGGGGGGAGGGAGCCCGCGCCTGCGCCGTCGGGTCGACGTCGCCAAACTCGGAGAGACGGAGGGTGTGTAGCGCGTAGAAGGCGGCCGACGCCAGCGAGAGGCCGATGCCGTAGGCGGCGGCGTCGCGGTCCGCGGCGGGTGCATCCACCTGCAGAGCACCGGGCGAGGCAGCTTCCCAGTGGTGTCGCCGATCGCCAGGTGCTCTCTTCTGTGCAGGGACGTTCATATCCCGGTGGCACCTCCTCCGGAGCGACAGTGAGCAGCACGATGCCGCCCAGGGCAAGCAGGCTCGGCAGCAGCCGGGTCGCAATCTGCAGAACGCGGCTCGAGCCGGGCGGGCCAGAGTCGAGCAGAGGCACAATCACCACCGACGCCTAGCGATTGGTGCGGCAGGGGCGGTCCCGTCTCGCTGTGGGTGGGTCCTGCTCGAGGCTAGGCACGGCGCGTCGGCGGGCGCCTGCACGAGGATGGCGTTGACGGTGGCGGAGGTGCCTTGCAGGCCGAGCATCTGCGTCAGCTGCCCGAAGAAGAGGTAGACGCCGAGCTCGCCACTCGCCCACGCCGCCCGCCTCCGCCTCGAAGGGTCGAGGATTGCATCGCACCTGCAAAGTCGCCACCGCTGTGAGCGGGTGCTGTGCAGTACATGAGGCAAACGCCGAGAGCCAGTGCACCCGTCTCGGGTAGTGCAGCCTCGCACCCACCACACGGCGAGAAGCGTGGCCGCGCCAACAACGTGGCTGAGCAGGTTGATGATCAGCGCAGGAGGCGGCTCGCGCACCGCCAGCAGCAGCTTCATCGATGGAGTGAAGGTGCCCCACAGAAGCGGAACGGCCAGCAGTGCAGCGAGCCGTCGGACCTCTGGGACCGATCGTTTTACACTGGCGTCGTCATCCGACTTCGCGAAACTCGTGTCGTCCTCCGCATTTGGCGATGGGATGAGCAGCTTGCCTTCGTCCTCCGCTATGCGCACCGGCATGTTGAGTGGCAAGAGGTTGCTGTGGACAGCGGGGCGACACGCTAAGTTTGAGGGGGCGATGTGTCCCAACTTGTCATTTGTCGTGAGACCGGAGAGCGAACCGTGGGCTTGAGACAGTGCATGCACCTCACCACCTCTTTCTCCCATTGCCGTAAGCTAAAAGTTATGCTAAAAATTACTACGCAAGCGGTGCATCTCAAGCGAAAGCCTCGATACCCAAACGAATGTCCAGCACGCGTGCACCATCGTCCGACGACGGCGTTACCCGGAAGGGCTGCCCTGGAGGCAGAGTCAAGCAGTCCCCCTCGGCGAGCGGCACAGGCTCGCCAGACTCCCCGCCCCCCGGCGCCTCGACCGTGGCGCCGCCGCGCGCCACAAAGAGGATCGTCATCGCCTCGTCGTGCACGTCCATCGCCTCGTCCTGGCGGCCGCCCTCGCCACCTCCACCACCACAAGCCAGCGAGGCGCCGGTCCGGCGGCCGATTCGCACGCGCGCCAGCCCCGCCGTCGCCTCGCCCACCCCGCTCTCGAGCCACGAGAAGGAAGCGCCAGCCCCGCTGTCGCCCCGCGCCTCCTCTCCTCCGCCGCCTGCCTCCCTCTCCTCTGCCGCCACGTGCCGCACGAAGCGCTGGCCGCCAAAGAGGCCCTCTCCGCCTGCGGCCACCGCCCGCCCGCCCGGCAAGGCGTGGTCGTGGTCCGCCAGCGTGGCGTGCTCCGCCGGCGCGCTCACCTCGAGCACCTGCGGCAGTGTCATGGACGGGTCCTCACGGCCCTTCCGTGCGGCGTGCCGTGGACACGTGTGCCGGCCGGTCCTCGAGCCCGCGAGAGCAGCGCAGCACGCGGTGCCTGATCGTGGGAGGCTGCGTCACAAAGTCGCCCGGCCGCAGGACGAAGGGCGCGCCCTGCCCCTCGTAGACCACCTAGTGCCAATCGCTTTGTTGGCTCGCTGCCGATGCTCAGTGAAATCCTCCGATGATCCCAGCTTTTGGTGCTGCCTCCACCCACCCGCAGACGATGTAGATGAGCTGGAAGCGTACACGGTGGTAGTGCACCCAGTCGGGCACCTCGCCGCCCTCCTCGATCCGGATGAGGCTCACGATGAGAGATCCGCCCGCCCTGTCGGGCAGCAAGTCGCGATAGAGCATCCCAGCGCGACCCACGCCCCAGCCTCCAGCGCCTGCCGCCCGGCTGACGTGGCGCCGCGGGCGGAAGCGCGGCAGGTGCTGCAGCGGCAGCGGCGCGGTGCGGTCGAAGCCAGCAAACGGATCGGCGGCTGGCACGTGAGCGGAGCAGCCGGCCGGCGGCCCGTCGCCTGGCGGCAGCGTCGAGCCGGCTGGCAGTCTGAGCGACAGCGGGACCGCGGGCGCGTCACGGCAGAGGTACAGCGACAGCCCGCCGCCGCACACGACCGCGTATTGCGGGCTGTCCGCCGGCCCAATCTCTTCGACTCGCAGCAGCGGCGCTCCGCCTTCTGCTCGCAACGAGCAGAGCCAGGAGAGGCGGTCGTCGAAAGCGCTCCCGCAGCTAATCACGACAGACGACGGCGGCGGCGTGCTGAGAGAGGCGGCGGCGACAGAGACTGCGCGGAGGAGCACGACTCGCAGGATGAGCATGTGCGGGTTTGGGCCTAGAAAAATTTAGAAATAGAGCGAGAAAGCGCGAAACCATAAAGCAGTCTCTGACATGACAAGCGATCCCACACGATTGCGAATGTGGGGACTACATGATTACACGAAGGGTGGAGGGGCCCGTCTGCAGAGCTAGGCGGCGCGGGCACCCCCCACTCACTGGGGCCGAGGACAAGGAGATCGCTTAGCATTTCGAAGTCATAAGCGCCAGGTCTGACGAGCTGGGCTTGTGGCGCTCAGCTAGGTCATGCACACCCTCTGTGCGGAGCCGAGCGGAGCCGAGCGGAGCCGAGCGGAGCCGAGCGGAGCCGAGCGGAGCCGAGCGGAGCCGAGCGGAGCCGAGCGGAGCCGAGCGGAGCCGAGCGGAGCCGAGCGGAGCCGAGCGGAGCCGAGCGGAGCCGAGCGGAGCCGAGCGGAGCCGAGCGGAGCCGAGCGGAGCCGAGCGGAGCCGAGCGGAGCCGAGCGGAGCCGAGCGGAGCCGAGCGGAGCCGAGCGGAGCCGAGCGGAGCCGAGCGGAGCCGAGCGGAGCCGAGCGGAGCCGAGCGGAGCCGAGCGGAGCCGAGCGGAGCCGAGCGGAGCCGAGCGGAGCCGAGCGGAGCCGAGCGGAGCCGAGCGGAGCCGAGCGGAGCCGAGCGGAGCCGAGCGGAGCCGAGCGGAGCCGAGCCCAAGAGGCGTGCCGATAGGTATCACCAGCCAACACAAAACAGGGGGACTGGCCTTGTTTTTAGCTGAATCCACCGTTTTCGTGAAGGAAGTATAGGGTTAGAGGGTTAGGGTTAGGGTTAGGGTTAGGGTCAGCGAGTTCAAGCCGTTGTGCAGGTCCTAAGAACGGGCCGCTTGGGTCGGAATGGAGAAACTAGCGGTCCGTCGAGGCCACCTCTCGGTGAATGCGCCCCGAGTTCTTCGCACTTTGGGTTAGCCATAGGGTGTTAGGGTTAGCGTTAGGGTTAGGGTTAGGGTTAGGGTTAGGGTTAGGGATTGTTGTCGTCGCGCCGCTCTCGATATCTGGTTAAGACAGGGACACAGGTGACACACCAAAGCACGGCTGGGTGTGTGAGCAGCCGTGTTGCACTGTGCGGCGACTATTTGTCATCAGGAGCGCGCCGCCGCCCCTACACGGCCGCCGCCGCCCTCCCGAGGACAGATAATAGTCAAAGTCGACGAGTGCGCCTCGGCCTCGGTATCTCAGCGGCAGAGGCGATCTAAGAGGCAAACCAAAGCACGGCTGGGCGTGTGAGCAGCCGTGTTGCACTGTGCGGCGACTATTTGTCATCAGGAGCGGAGCCGAAATGGATGTGAGGTTACTGACTGCACTCCAAGTGCTCCAAGAAAGCGCAAAACAACACAAAGCAGTCTCTCACATGACAAGCGATCCCACGATTGCGAATGTGGGGACTACATGATTACACGAAGGGTGGAGGGGCCCGTAGTCTGCAGAGCTAGGCGGCGCGGGCACCCCCCACTCACTCACTGGGGCCGAGGACAAAGAAGCCGTTTGTCGCTTGCTTGTTCTTTTGCTTGTTGATATAATCGGTACGCTCCCTGCGCGCCTGCTTGTTGATGTTTTCGGCGTCGCCCGCCACCGCCGCCTTGGAGATCTGCTGCGTGTGGTGGACGACGAAGGAGGAGGCGCTCGCCGACGCCGCCCCGTACACCGTCCGGTCCGTGTTGGTGCCCGCCGCCTCCTTGGCGAACACGTGGAGGAACTGCTTGGTGGGCGGGGCAATGCCACCCAAAGAGTGTCCACGAGCAAGCCGCGTTTGGCCTTCTTGACCCACTTCGCGTCGTAGTACTGCGCCCCCCTCTCACAAGAAGAACACGTTTTGAATCGTCCTGCCCCATTTAGCACTTTTCTTCTAATAAATAAACAAAGAGTCGTAGAAAATCCAAAATAAAAACAAAAATAAATACAACGGACATCCCAAGCTAGGGCTGGGTCGAGGACAGACACGTCCCCACCTTTGCAGGATTTTGCAAAAGCGAGGGGGGAGGGCGCATCGCCGCGCGGAGAGGGCTGGGCACAGGGCACAGGGGATCTCTCTCGCATAGGATATGCACTCGGCGGCACCGAGGGCAAGGCTGGGCGTCCTATGTTTGTGCTCCCCCCCGGACCCCTCGCTCTCGGGCACTAACCATCTGACCACTCATCGACGGGGCTTGGCGAGCGGCCGCGCTGCGGGGCAGGGCTGGTGAGAATGGGCTCTGGCCACTCGCCCGTGCGGTTGTAACCGCGCATCAGCCGAACGGAGGCCTCGACCGCCCCTCGCGGCAAGCTCTCGAGCATCTCGAGCAGCTCGCCCGCCGCCATCGCCGCCTCGAACTGCTCCCTCATGCCGAGCGCGCCGCAGACCTTGCGTACAGCCTCTTGCTGCACCTCGTCCGGTAAATCGGTGTCGTAGCCGGACGAGTCGGCGGAGGAAGCCCGCTTGGCGGGCGGCGAGTCCGGTGAGGGAGAGCGCGACTGGCGTGGGGGCCCGCCGCCGCGCGCCGAGAGCGCGTTCTTGTCGACGAGACGGGGTCCATTATCGGCGCGGCCGCGGCTGGTGCTGCCCTTGCCGCGCTGCTGCCGCCCGCGCTTCCTGCCCGGGTCGGGGACAGTGAAGGTGCAGCCGTGCACTCCGCCGCCGCTGGGCGGCGGTGGCACGCGCGCGGCGGCGGCCGGGCCCGCAGGCGCGGCTGGCTGGCCACCCGCGGTGGCACCCTGCGGCTGCGATGCGGCTGCGGCGGCGTACGTCTTGGGCGCCGGCTCCGCGGCTGGCGGCGCGGCGGCAGGGGCGGGCGGCGCCGCAGGGCTCGCGCTCGCAGGCGGCTCCGTGGCCTGCGCCTGCCGCTCGTGGCGCACAGCGCGCTCGAGCTGCGAGTGCGGGTGCAGCTGGACGATGACGTCGCCGTTCTGCGTGGCGGTGAAGGAGACCGAGTACGGCGCTTCGCCGTCGTTCTTCTTCTCCGCGTAGACGAGCGCGTAGTCGCACACCTGTCGTTGGTGGTCAGTGAAGATGGTCTCTGTGCAGCGCTCGGCGGAGCCGACGCGAGAGAAGTGCCGCTTTAACGCCATGCGTGCGGGCGCCATTTTTGTTATTTTTTTTTGTGGGAGCTTTTGTTGTAAAATTCTTTTTGTGTACCTGTTAGTGCCAGTGCGCACCAGTCCCGTGCCCAGTCCTGTGCCCAGTGTTGTGCCAGAGTTTCGTCGTAAAATTCTTTTTGTGTACCTGTGTTAGTGCCAGTGCGCACCAGTCCCGTGCCCAGTCCTGTGCCCAGTAAAAAAGAAAGAAAGAAAGCAGGCAACCCAAGGGAGGGATGGGAGAACGGCACCAGTCCTGTGCCCAGTGTTGTGCCAGAGTTTCGTCGTAAAATTCTTTTTGTGTACCTGTGTTAGTGCCAGTGCGCACCAGTCCCGTGCCCAGTCCTGTGCCCAGTAAAAAAAAAAGAAAGAAAGCAGGCAACCCAAGGGAGGGATGGGAGAACGGCACCCGTCCTGTGCCCAGTAAAGAAAGAAAGAAAGAAAACACACAACCCAAGGGAGGGATGGGAGAACGGCACGCCGCCACCACACAGACAGGGATTTTAAGGAGAGGAGAGTGTGATGCGCTAGCCGTCGCCCACCCTGGGGAGTCTGCCTCTTCGTATCTCTTTTCGCAGTCTCTCGCCGCTTCTCGCTGCAACCTTCATGCCACCTCGCGGCCGTCCCACTCTCGTCGTTCTCTCCCTGTGTTGTGCCAGCGTTCGCTTAAAATTCTTTTGTGTCGGCTCCGCTGATCCGCACGAATGTCGCTCTCCGACCTGATCCCCAGCTTCTCGGCAAGCGACACGGCTGCCGATGTCACCATCACCGCCGCCGACATGGAGGATCCGGTGCTTCTCGCCGAACTCGCGGCCATCATGGGCGAGGCGCCGCCGCCAAAGCCAGCAGACCCGCGGGAACGGCTCGCGGCGCAAGCAGAGGCGAAGAAGCGCGAGGCGCTCCAGCAGAAGCGAGCGGGGAACACAGCCGCGGCCGGCAAGGCCCTGCGCGAGTACAAGGCGCTGCAGGCGCAGCTGGACGCAAAGGCGCCGCCTGCAAAGGCTCGCGCTGCTGCACCGCCCGGCGATGTGGATTTGGCGAGCCTCCTGAGCGGCGCCGGGTCGGACCCGTCGAGCGTGACGGTTACCGATGCCGACATGAACGACCCCGACCTCCTCGCGGAGCTATACGCCGTCACGGGCGGCCTGCCGACTCCAAAGGCCTCGCCGCGCGCCTCGGGAAAGGCGCGAGTCTCGCAGCCGCCGCCGCCCTCGCCGCGCGGGAAGAGCCGCGCCGAGGAGGACGAGATGGCGGCGCTGCTCGAGGCGATGAACGGCCCCGCAAAGGGAGGAGCAGCCCCTCCCTCGCGCCGCGCCAGCGCCTCCCGCAAGGCCGCCGCGCCGGCCGAGGCTCCTCTCGACCCAGAGCTGGACGCCCTGGTCGCGCAGGTCGGACCTTCCAACGCGCCTCTCGCTCCGCACAGCCTCCCCTCGTGCACCTCAAGCCGCTTCGTCCGGTCGCAGATGAACGGCGACCGCCGCGTGTCCCTCAAGCCGCCGCCGACGGCGCGCACCGAGACGGACCCGGAGATCGCGACTCTGGTGGCAAGCATGGCGGCCGGGTCGAGCGCGGGGTCGCTCAAGCAAGAGGAGGAGCCCGACCCGGAGCTGGACGCGCTCGTGCTCGCGATGAACAAGCCCTCCCAGCCCGGGGCCGGAAAGAAGGCGCGGCCGGCACGGCGAGGGGCGGCGAGGGAGGCGGCGAGGAAGGCGGGGAGGGAGTGTGCGTCGCTTGGCCTGCAGGCGAGCAGCAAGGAGGAGCCCGAGATGGACATGCTCCTCGCCTCGATGGGGGGCGGCAGCGGCTCCTCGCTCGCCTCCTCCTCGCTCGCCGTCACCTCCCCGGCCGCCGCCGACGCCGCGGCTCGCCGCCGGCTGCTCGAGTCTGCGGAGGGCAGGATGCTTCTCGAGGCGGGTGCGCGGCCGAGAGAGCCGCGGAGAGAGCTGCGGCAGAGAGAGCTGCCGAGGGTCTCTCTTCCTAGAGAGGCGCTAGCCGGGCTCCGTCACGCGGCACCAGTCCCCCAAGGCAGCCCTGTACCGAGGCAGGCGTGCCCGAGGAGGAGATCCTCGCCAACCTCGCGCCACCGCCACCGCCACCGCCCGCGCCGCCGCCGGCTGCGGCGGCGGCGGCGGCGGACCCAGCGGCAGCCGCGCGGCTCAAGGCGCAGGCGCTCCAGCTCAAAAAGGCGGGCGACTCGACCGGCGCACTGCAGCTGATGCGGCAAGCAAAGGCGCACGAGCACCGCACGGCCAGCCGAGCGTCCGCCCACCCAAATGAGAAGGCGACTCTCTCTCCTCGCTCTCTCCAGGCGCTCGAGCAGGGTGCCGCCGCTTCCGACCCGCCGCACACCAGCGGCCGCAGCGGGGGCAGCGGACGCAGCAGCGGCGGCGGCAGCGGCAGTGGCGCCGTCGAGAGTTCGCGCAGCAGCGGTGGGGGCGGCGGCGGTGGGGGCGCAGGAGACGGGGGTGACGGCGCCGCCGTGGTGGCGCGCGTGGCGGAGCTCAAGTCGCAGGCGCTGCAGCTCAAGAAGGCGGGCGATGCGGCCGGTGCGGTGGCGGCGCTGCGGGAGGCCAAGCAGCTGGAGCTGGAGGCGGCGAGGCCAGCCGCTATGGTGGCTGCTGAGGAGACGCAGGCAACGGCCATGGCCAAGGTGGCCGCTGCAGCCGCCGCGGTGATGGAGACCGTCGCTGAGGTGGAGCGGCAGAGGACGCAGGCGTCCGAGGCCGAGGCGGCGGAGGCGGAGGGAGGAGGAGCAGAGGAAGGAGGCGCTACGGCGAGCACGGCGGCGCAGTCGAGTGCCGCCGCGAATGCATCCGCCGTGGTGGCGCGCGTGGCGGAGCTCAAGTCGCAGGCGCTGCAGCTCAAGAAGGCGGGCGATGCGGCCGGTGCGGTGGCGGCGCTGCGGGAGGCCAAGCAGCTGGAGCTGGAGGCGGCGAGGCCAGCCGCTATGGTGGCTGCTGAGGAGACGCAGGCAACGGCCATGGCCAAGGTGGCCGCTGCAGCCGCCGCGGTGATGGAGACCGTCGCTGAGGTGGAGCGGCAGAGGACGCAGGCGTCCGAGGCCGAGGCGGCGGAGGCGGCGGAGGCGGAGGCTGGGGAAGAGCAGGCGGAGGCAGACGCAGAGGCGGAGGCGGAGGCGGAGGCGGAGGCGGAGGCAGATGCCGAGGCAGATGCCGAGGCAGAGGCGGAGGCGGCCGCAACTATGGCGGCGGCGGCGGCGGCGGTGGCGGCGGCGACGGCAGACACGAAGGCAGGCACGCCGGCGGCGGCAAGCCCAGCGGCCGTGGCAGGCGGAGGCGACGCTCCGGAGGATGCTTTGAGTGCGCGCATCGAGCAGCTCCGGCGCGAGGCACTAGTGGCCAAGCGAGAGGGCCGGACCGACGAGGCGCTCGCAAAGATGAGGGAGATGCGCACTTTGCAGCGCGAGGCTGCCGGAGAGACTGCCGACCCTGGCGGCGCCGCGGCCGCGCCGGCACCAGCGGCTCCACCGCCGCCGCCAGTCCCCCTGCTGAATCCCGACCTCAGCAAGACGGAGATGGAGGTTCGGCTGGCGTCGGCGGTCTTGGGCGGCGCTGTGGGCAGCAGCGTCTCGTGCTACGCCGTCTTCCGCTGGTCCCTGCCCGCCCCCGGCAGTGGCGTGGCGAAGCATGGCTTTGTGAGCGGCGCGGGAGAGCCTGTCACCGTCACGACCGAGGCGGTGCCGGCGGGGAGCCGCTGCCCTGCGTGGGGGCACAGCGGACGCGTGGCGCTCGGGACGGACCCGCGTCGGTCTCGCTCCGCGGTCCGTCACTTTTCAACGGGCGAAGGCCGCTCCGGGAGGGTCGAGGTGTGGGGCGCGGCCGCCGGAATGAACAAGTTCCTCGGAGGCAAGGACGAGCTGCTCGGCGCGGGGGAGGTGAAGGTGTCGGCGCTGGTGGGCGCCGCGACCGCCTCGGAGCAGGTGGCCCTCGCCGACGCAAAGGGCCGCGGCGCCGGCACCGTGGACGTGACTCTGCGCGTGCGATACGCAATCGGAACCGCCACCGAACCGGCCGCCGCCGCGTCCAGATCCGCCAGCGCCGGCGTCCGCCGGGAGGGTGCAGGTGGAGGCAGCCGCAGGGGCGGCGGCGGGGCGAAGGGCGGCGCCGGAGCCGGCGGCGGGCCGGCGGTTCCAACCCTGAGCGAGGCTGCACGCGCTGCTGCGGCGATGGTTGCGGCGGAGGAGGAGGACGACATGGGGTACGCGAGTTCGATCGTGAGCTACAACGTGCTGGCAGCCGAGCTCGAGGAGCTGAGCAACATGCGGTCGGCTCTGGAGGCGCTCGCTCCCTCGCTCCCTCGGCGTTCGGTGCTCCCTCCCCTAGCCGCCTCCCCTGCCGTCCGCCGCAGGCAAAGGGCGCGATCATACCGACCACATTTGAGGGGAGGCATCAGGCTCTCGAGTTCCGCCAAGAGATGCTGCAGATCCAGGCTCGCGTCTGCGGCGCACGCCCCCTCCCTCCCTCCCCGCCCTGCGCGCCAGAGGCTCCGCGCGCCGCACCGCAGGTTGACACCGGCCAGCTCTCGCTCGAGGCGTACCTCGACCAGCTGCGCGCCGCGGTGGCCAAGGAGAAGGCGCGCTTCGCCCAGCTCAAGGCAAGCGGCCCGCCCTCCCTCCTCGGTACTCCCCTTCTTGCTCCCCTCGCCCTCGTCTCACGCCGCCCCGCGCTTGCGCACCTCTCTCCACATCCCACGCCACTCGACGCTCCAGGTGGCAGCCAAGGAGGGAGCCGGCGCGCTCGTCACCAAGGCCGCCATCCGCGCCAACAAGCGCGCGCAGACGATGCAGCAGGAGATCGACGAGGCGATGGCTGCGGGCTGAGCGTGGCATCGGGAGCCGTCCGGGCTCGCAGCCCGGCGGCCGTCTGTGGTGGAGCGTCGTCGTCTTGTGGTGTGTGTGCTGACGATGGCGGTCTGCTCTCGGCGTGTGCTCGAGCGAGGAGAGAGCAGGGTAGCGTCGTCCGAGAGTCTCCCTCTTGGCGCTTGGAGCGCGTGTTGTTGTTGAGAGGTGCGGTGATACCGGTGTTGTGTTTTTTAGTAGGTCAGACTTATATAAGAGGTTCCTCGGGCCAGTTTGGGGGGGCAAACCCTGCCCGCAGCCCGGCCCCTAGAACCCCCCAGGTAAGAGCGGCCGCACTCTGCTCGCTACCCCCCCTGCACAACTAAGCTCATCCCTGCTGCTAGGGGGGGGGGTCTGACCCCCCCAGCAGCAGAGCGCTCCTGCTGGGGGGGGGGTCCCGACCCCCCCAGCAGCAGAGCGCTCCTGCTGGGGGGGGGGGTCCCGACCCCCCAGCAGCAGAGCGCACTGGACCCAGCTCTCCCGCCTCCTCGCCGCCGCCCCCCCCTCTCCGCCCTCGGTTCGTGTTTAAGCGGTACTCGTACGCTCGAGGCGGTTGTGTTCGCCGCGCCTTCGAGCCCAATACACCTCGCGAGAAAGCGCTGCGCGGTACTCGGCAGTGTCGCAGTGTCGAGCAACACTCGGTGTCAGAGCGTCGCGCCTCCATCAGTAGTCTCATCATCGAGTGATTGCTGGCCTGTGGCGTATGACCTCGCGCGGATATCACCAACGACGAGCATGCGAAGATAGGGAACAATATCTTGTACAGCCCGCTGTGCTCCCCGCTGTGCCACGGCGTACGATGGGCTGCGAGAGCCGTATCTTCCCTCCTTGAAGCAGAGGAGCCGCGAGGCACGAGAGGCGTCTAGAAGAGAGGCTGGCGTGCCCCGCACCTCCCGGTTGGCAATAGGAGGGCCCGCCGGTGAGACCACTGATTTTGATGCCGACTATAAATTCTCGCCACTGGAACGCATGCTACTTACAGCTGCTGTCTGTACAGAGATGCCAGCACCCCCCACAGGCAGAGCGCTCCTGCTAGGCCTCTACGGGTGATATAGTGCGCCATGCCGGCGGGAGAGGTCTCTCACCGCCCCCCGGGCCGTCTCGAAGGGCCGTGCAGCCCACGCCACGAGGCGCTGCTGGCGGGAGCCTGGAAGGACTTGGCCTCGTTGCACCGCGCCGCGTTGATTCGCGACCACCGTCGGCCGCGGACGGCGTCGGCGTGGCGGCCGCGGGCGCTCGCGAGACGCGCCGCTCTGCGCTGGTTCGGTTCGTTCGACTCGTTGTGCCGCCGCACGCCCGGCGGCCGCGGGTCCCAGAAGTGGTTGCGCGGGCCTCTTCCTTTCGGCCGCGGGACGGCGTCGGGCACGTCGTCGGTCGCAACAGCGGCGCGGCGAGCCGCGGCACGTCGTTGCTGGCGCTGGTGGTTTGAGGTCGGCCTCGTCCAGAGCTCGGTCGACGAGTCTAGAGCTTCAGCTGGTCGGGTGCCATGTTTGTGCGGAAAGTGGCAAATATATCTCTTTGATCTGTGAACAGTGAAGGAGAGGGGGCAGCTCTCGCTTCGCGGCTGGGTTCTGCTTGCTTGCTCCCGGCTCGCCGCCGCTTGCCGGTCCTTCGAATGAAGCTCCCACAGCTGCTCGCCACTCTGCTGCTCGTCGTCGCCTCTGGTCTCAGACTACCGCCGCTCTCGCGTCGCGGTGTGATAGGCGCGGCGTTCGCAGCCAGTGCGCCGGCGCTCCGAGCAGTTGCCGCGTATGGCGAGGCAGCAAACCAGGCTCCGCCTGCGCTGGTGCCGTCGCCATTCTACCCCACCGGCGAGATGGCGAAAACGTGCGAGGTTGTCGCCGCCGGGCGAGAGGACGTCTGCCTAAAGCCGCTGAAGATGCTCAGCGCTTACGATGAGATGCGCCTTCGGAAAGCGAGCGACGCCCTCAAGGCGGCCGGTTCGTCGACGCCGGCGAGTGACGAGGCGGTCCGCTTGATCGGGCTGGTGGAGGCCAAGGAGTGGGCGACGCTAGCGGGCGAGCTCGGCTGCACGCAGCCCAAGACTCCAGACGCGGCGCCCAAGAAGTGCGTCACGAGCGTCGCCGGGCTCGACGTGGCAAAGCTCGCCGCCGCGGTCTCCAAGAAGGACCCGGCGCTCATGACGGACGCGCTTGTGAAGCTGGCGGCGAGCCTATGAGGCTCTCCGGGCCGCGGTTGGGCTTGGCGGGGTTCGACACAGGGCAGCATTGTCTGAAACTCTGGATAGCCGTGCGGTGTCTTTTTTGCGGCCGTGGCGTTACGTGGTCCACCAAGGAAAGCGTCACATGCAAACGCCTTGAGCTTGACGTCCAGAGAGGGACAGAGAGCCGCCTCGTCACCTGCCATGAGAGGCCGGCGCTTAGGGCCGGGCGCGGGAAGCGAAGAGGATAAGCCGTATATGTTACGTCCCGCCCCCCCCGCCCCGCCGAGTGTGTGCGGTGTGTCGTGCGTGTGCTGTGAGCTGTGACCTGACACCTGTGTGCTGTGTCCCGCGATCGATGGGTGTGGTGGGGGGGTGCGCGTGGTCTCCCGGTGCACCTCTGCACGGTGGCGTGGGCCGGTCGCGGTTACGGGTTACCTCAGGCCCGCGCCGTGCGCGCTGCTGAGGCCTGAGGCGCTGTCGCGCTGAGGGCTGAGCTGCTCTCCGCTCGCTCTCGTCTTTCGAATTATCCCACGAGCCACGTGCGGCGACGACTCCGAGTCGGAGTGTCCGTCCGAGACGACGCGCGTCCCCCAGCATGATCGCGGAGCATGTTGCTCGCGGGGGGGCTGGCCGGTGGCGGTGCGCTGTGCCTGTGTGGGCAGTATAACGTAATGCTGTCCTGTGCAGCACACCAGTCCCCTCCAGCATTGATGTGCATGTGTGCATCATTTTGTACATGCGACCCTCATGCCTTCGTAGTGTCGTATACATGTGTGTGCTACGCGACGTACACGGAGAACACACACAATTGTGAATGATCCACTCATGGGGTACTGGTATCTCCTATATATATCGCGACAATCGTACTGACTCGCGGGTATGTCTCTGGTCGTCTCGTGTCTGTGTCCAGTTGTTGTTCCATCCTCTCCGCTCAGCGCCGAGCTCGGAGGATACTCGCGGCACCACGTCGATCCCGTCGAAGAGCAGCGCCATCTCTCCCCGAGGTGCCGAGCCGTACAGCCTACTCGCCGTGGGACTTGTCGACTCTCTGTGCACATGCACCGCACATCAACGTACACGCTGCGCGACGCGCCGCCGGTCATCCACTGCAAGACGCCGCCTGCGTCATGCGGCATCAGCGACTCTAGCCGCGAGGGACCCCGGCCGTCATGCCTGCCCCCTCGCTTCTAGAGCCTCAAAAGAAGTTCCAAGTACGCCGACGACGCCGCCTCAAAGCGCTTGCTCGCGTCGACCGTCTCGTGTCCAGCCTGCCCTTTCTCCTCCTCGGCCGCCTTCTCCTCCTCGGCCGCCTTCTCCCTCTTCTTCTTGGCCTCGTCCCACTTCTTCTTGGCCTCGGCCTCCTCGCGCTCGGCCTCCTCGCGCGCCTTACGCTTTTGGCCCAACACCTTGTCCACCTCTAAGAACGCTTTCTTCTTCGCCTTCGCCTCGTTCGACGCCGCGTTCATCTTCGCCTCCGCCGCCGCCACCTCCTCCTCCTGCGCCTGCTGCTGCGGCTGCGGCTGCGCCTGCTGCTGCGCCTGCGCCTGCTGCTGCGCCATCGGCTCAGAGCCACTCGCGGCAGAGCTGCCGGCGGCGCCGCCCGTCACAGCGGCGCTCGCAGAGGCGCTCGATGCGCCGGTCTTTTCAGCGGCTTTCGCCGCCGGAAGCTTCTCGGCGGGCTCCGTGGCTCTGGGCGAAGCGGTCGTTTTTGCGGCGGCGGCGGCGGCGCCACCGCCGCCACCCCCTCCGCTGCCTCCTGCGCCGCTGCCGCCGCCCGCGCCGCCGCCTCTGCCGCCTCCGTTCCGAGGCGGCGGCGGCACCACCGCCGATGACGCTGCCGCCGCCGAGGATGACGCCGCCGCCGACGCCCCGCCTCCGCCGGCACTCCCGGCACGGGATAGAGGCCTCGCTAGCACCGGCCCACCGCGGGGCAGCAGCGTCGGCGGCGGCAGCGGGCGCTGCACGTGGATGGCTGCGACGTTTGCAGCGGTGAGCGGGTAGTCGAAGACGCGGAGCGAAGAGACGCCCCTCACCGACTGCTTGGTCTCGTCCTTTCGCTCCAGCTTCATCCCTGCCGTCCCAGAGACCTCACGTCAAGAGAGGTCACGTCGAGAGAGGTGCGGCTGACCGGACCCCTCTGGTCATCACTCCCCGCGGTGTCACCCCCTAGTCGTCGTGGTCGTGGTGGGTGGGTAGGGGAGCGCGCCTCCGAGAGAAGTGATGCTCGCCGCGCACGCGCGGGTGCCAACCTCGCCCCAGAGCTTGCCGTCGACGTAGAGGCTGGTCTTCCAGCCGCCGCTGCCGCCGCCGCCGCCCGCCAGCGCGTAGGCAGACGCATCACTCGCGAGCTTCGCGGCACAAACAGCGTCAGAGCGCCGTCTCACTTGGCCATCACCGGGCTGTACGACACCTCGCGGAGCAGCTCTTTGTAGCTTCCGAACGCGTGTCGCACCAGAATGTCGTAGTAGGTCAGGTACAGCTCCGTCTTGCGGTGGGTGTCCACGCCCTCGTGGCTCATCACCAAAATAAAATATTCTTGGCTTCAAGCCCCCCTCCGAGACTAGAGACAGAACCACACCAGTATCGGACCAGAGGGACTGCCCCCCGCCCCCACTTGCCCTGACTACACAGGATAGCGTGCCCCGATAACGGCGACACATAGTGGGGGACACTGCGCAAGGAGGGGGTGCGAAGCCTAGATGTTAAATACACAGGGTGGGGGTAGCAAATACACAAAATACACTGTGTTTTTGGCCTGTGAGCAAATACACAGCAAATACACACAGCCAAATACACAGTCAGTGGTGGCGGTGCCGGTGGTTGGCAGACCAGGGAGTCACATGCACAAATGGTCAAGTCCCAATCCGAAATACCAAAAAGCTCAATTACCTGTCTTCAAGTGACCGACTCCCAAGGTCAAATGTTGGTCAAAGCTGCGAAAAATCAAATGAAAACTCACGAAATACGGCAACTTTTCCTTCGCCTGCGGCGCGCTGGTAGGATCTAGTGGTCCCCATCGAGTGTGTATCCTGGCTTTGTGGGAGCAAATACACAAAATACACTGTGTTTTCAGCCCAAGTCCAAATACACAAAATACAGACTTAACATCTAGGGTGCGAAGGCTCATTGGGGTACTAGGTGGGACCATGAGGGGGGGTGGGCGGGGTCCTGTGGGGGTGAAATGTTGCGCGGCGAATTCGAACCTACCCCCTCGCCGCGCCGATCCTCACGCGGAGGGTAAAACCCTGTGGGACAAAACCCCCCCGCGGTCGGCAGTCTTCAGAGTGGACCCCCCCCTCCCCAGCCTCCCCTGTGCATCGGTCGCACCCCCCCCCGCTCCCCATCGGTGACTCGCGAAGGACACGGACACTCGGGGTGAGGGGGGGTCCCCCAGAGAGGGGGCTTTGGGGCATTGTTGGGTTGATCGCTCGTGTCGATCTCGGGTCGATCTCGGGTCGATCTCGGATCGATCTCGTGCCGATCTCGGGTCGATCTCGGGTCGATCTCGGGTCGATCTCGGGTCGATCTCGGGTCGATCTCGGGTCGATCTCGGGTCTCGGGTCGGTCTTGGGGTTCGGTCTCGGAGTGGTCTAGAAAAGAAAAAATGGGGCGAGATGAGGCGAGATGAGGCGAGGTGTGAGGCGAGATGAGGCGAGATGAGGCGAGATGAGGCGAGATGAGGCGAGATGAGGCGAGATGAGGCGAGATGAGGCGAGATGAGGCGAGGTGAGGCGAGATGAGGCGAGGTGTGAGGCGAGGTGAAGCGAGGTGAGGCGAGATGAAGCGAGGTGAGGCGAGATGAGGCGAGATGAGGCGAGACTAGGAGGCGAGATGAAGCGGGATGTTGTCACGACGGTCATCGCAGTCCAGCCGTGCAGCTGGTCGAGGGCGACAGCGCCGGGCACCTTTTCAAACGCGTGGAAGCTTCGAGCGAAGATGCCCTCGCCCGGCCGCCAGTCGGGTTGCGGCGGCGCGATCAGGCCCGCCATGACTTCGACGGCCGGCGCCGCGGGAGAGCGGTCGCGGCGGGGGCGTCCTCCTCCCTCGCCCGCCTCCACCTCCGCGTCCCCCTTCTCTCGCTCGCGGCAGACGAAGGTCAGGAAGTTGACCTCGTCCCCGCCCTCCCCGCTCTGTCCAGCGAGCACCGTGTGCCAGCTTATTTTGCCGACCGACCGGTCCTGCGGCCACCACTTGCGCGGGTGCTCGAGCAGCGGGAGCAGCACCTCGACATCAAACGACCAGGCGTCCTCGCAGGAGGGGATCTCCGGGACGAGGACGATGCAGTCGTCGTCGCCCAGCGTGCGGCGACGAGCGCCCTCCCCTTCGGCCACCTTCTCGAGCCCGTCGGCGGTCACGTATTTGTTGTGGGGCCAGCCTCCGTGCCTTTGCACCTTGAACAGCGCCTGCCCGCCCTCGCCGAACGTCACGTCCAACGAGGTTGGGAACGGGTTTGCGCACCTCCGGTGGTCCTCGTTCTCCAACTTGTACTTGATCGACCTGGAGTGCCCAGGCAAGACCTGCCCGGACGGGACGGCCTGCTCCATCCGCCGCAGCGCGTCGTTGACCGCGCCCGGACTGAGCGGATGTGAAACCGGCACGTCGGTTCGAGCCGAAACGTACCTGCCGAGACCAGCGTGCCGCAGCAGGGCGGAGAGCGAGACCGCCTCCACCATTGGTGATGATAACCAGAGAAAAAGAAAAGCGGACAGCCAGGGAGGGATGGGAGGACGGTGATAACCAGAGAGTGGCGAGCGGGTAATGAGGCTAGATTTCTTTTTGGCTATTATCAGCCTGCTTGGACGCTGCTTCGCGTTCTGCTTCCGCGCTCGCCTAAATTTCTTTAGATGTGTTTCGATATTGTTGTTTGAGAGAGTGTGGAAAGCAAGACACAGCGCTCTCACAAAACAACAAACACACACAGACAGTGTGTGTGTGCGTGTGTACTCACTCTCGGATACGGGACCGGCCCCAGCTTCGGCTGAGGGCTAACAAGCTGCCGAGCCCAAATCACTGTGAAACTTGGAGCACTTGGAGTGCAGTCGGTAACCTCACATCCAGGGCCGGTGAGCTGAGAAGCGCATCCAGCGGGCCGGATGATCGGGATCGGGCTACGGGCTAGAGAGCCCTGACCCCTAGCTAGGGGGGTGCGCATTCGCAGGGCAAGGGCCTTAAAGTAAACACGGGTCTCCGAGGGTTAGTTCTGCGCTTTGGGTGTCCCCTAGCGGCGGAACGCCCCCTCTACTCGGAGCTAGTAAACACCAGACACTAGACACGAGCATGACGTACACTCTCACCCGACATCGCCACTCAGGGCTCCTCCGCCCGATCTCCCCACCCCCCATCCGAGGGGGCTCCCCTCTCCTCCCGGTCCTCCCTCCTGTTCGATTTCCGATGGTTCGGCGTCGGCTGCGGAGCCCGCCTTCCCCTCTTATACTTCTTCGACCGCGGCCTCGCCGCCGTCTCGTCTTCGGGGGCTATTCTTGTTGCCTCCGCCTCCGGCGATCCCGTGCCCGACTCCTCGGGCGAGGGCGGCGGCATTCGATCGCCACGCCGCCCCTCCCCGGGGGGTGGGGCCAGCTCTCTTCGGTCGAGGACTCGCGCCCGCCCCCGCGGTCTCTCTATCGTCCTCGGCTCGTCCGTCCGTCCCGACTCTACTCGCAGAGGCCGCGTCAGCTCGTCTCTCGCCTCCTCCGACAGCTGACCCCAGGCCCCCCCCGGGGCCCTCCGGTCTCGGCCCTCCGGCTCGCCGGCGGGTTCGTTGTTGTGTTGCGGCAACTCCCCCCTCCCAGCTCCTTCGCCCGGGTACGCCAGCCTCCGGCGGGGCGGTTCCGGATCCCCCAGGTTATTCCGAGCGGGTCCACACGGTGGCGGCCCCGCCGGTGGCGGGGGTGGAGGCGGTGGCAAGGGCGGCGAACTCCCTCCCGTGCTCTGGCCCCGTCGGCGGTGGGTAGGCGGGCGTCTGGGCGATGGGGTCGGGCGGCCCTGCGGGGGCGGCGTCGCCCGGCACATGCGCGGACGCCGCGCCCGCTTGCTCGTTCGGCACCGCCTCGTCCTCGTGGTCCACGTCGCCCGGTGCCAAGCCCGCGTGCGCGCTCGAGCTGCCAGCGGCACTAGGGCCGGGGTGGGGCGACGGGCGTGGCCCACTGATGCGGACTACCTCCACATCCTCCCTCTCGTAGCGACCGCCGGCGAACTTAGGTATCGTAGTGTGCAGCTGCTCCGGGTTTGCCGAATTCAGGAGTCTCCATGCAACATGCCACGAGCCGTCGACTGGCTCGACGGGGCCGCCACACCAGTCCCCTAGGCAATATTGTACCTTCGAGGACCACAGCTCGCCGCAATCGCAGCAGCGCATGTCGCTTCCATCCTGCCAATGGTACGCCTCGTGCTCGTCCCAGGTCTCGTCGAGGATCCAGTGGCACGTCGGGCACTGGATGGCGCCGGCCGGGATGCGGCCATCGCCACAGCGGGTGCACGGCGCCCGGGGCGTGGCCGGGGAGGGTGGCGTGGCGCTGCCGGTCCTCGAAGGGGTGGTAGGCTCGGGCGGTGACGGTGGTGCTGACGGCGGCGGCGGCGTGTCGCCCGCCGGCCGCGAGAGGGGGCGACCCCCCAGGGGCTCCTCCGCCCCTCCGCCCGCGCCGCCGCCCGCCTCGAGGTCGTCCAGAGCTTCGAGCGCCTCGGCGTGGCGTTGTGCGGCGTGTCGCCCGTATGCACACGCGTCGGAGAGGCTCTGCACGCATTGCTTGTACCGGGTGCCCCGGCGGTCAACTTCCTGGTAGCGGTGGAACGCGGCCTCCGACTGCTTGCGGTGTAGCTCGTAGTACCCGATGGCGTCTCCGGCCGGAGTGGAGAGGGCCCGCTCCCACATCAGTTTCAGTTGGTTCGACGCGTCGCACGCATCCTCCCACATTCGCCGCGCCGTGTCGAGCGCAGTCCACGCCTTGCGCTCCGCGGCCTCCCGCGCCTTCCAGTTCTCGTGCGCAGCGCGTAGGTCCCGATGTGCCGCTCGTTCCGCTGCTCGCGCCACCTCTGCGTCAAGCTCCGTGGAGGCGGCGGGCTCGGGCGGTGACGGCGGTGCCGATGGCGCTTCAGCCTCCACGGAGGTGACGGGCTCGGGCGGCGACGGCGGTGCCGATGGCGGCGGCAGCGTGTCACCTGTTGGATGCTCAAGCATGTGGTCTTCGGGCGGCGCGGCGGCGGGGGTGGTCGGTTGTGCGGATCCGGTCTCGGCCGGGTGATCGGCAGCTGTTGTCTCGGCGCCGCACCACAGGCACTGGTAGGACGACTGCGTCAATCCGCAGCAGACCCGACCCGCTCCGAGAGAGCGGGCTTCCGCACCATCCCATACCTCTCGGAACGGGAAGGAGCACCGGGGGCAGTCCGCGTCAACGAGTCGGTCGGGCGCAAACCCCGTCGGTAGGGGGGTGGTCCTGAAAGTCGTGATTTCTTGTTGGTCTTCAAAAATCTCTCTCTCACTCACTCAAACACACACACAGTGAGTGAGTGTGGGAAAGAAAGCGAACGACCGAGTCACTTTAAAAGGGGTCGATTAGGGCGGGCCACCCTGTCCAGAGGCAGAGGTGCCTTTCTGGGATCTTGCGATCGAGTCTATGCAGCCCTCGTGCCTCGGCCGTGTTGGGGCGCTCCATTCCGTTTGGCAGCTAGGACCTAGGTCGGCTCAGGGCCCAGTCCACTTCCCTCCCACTTGGCGGTGAAGATGAGATGCCACCCAGGCCGGCCAGAGGGCAAGGGCGGAGGGAGAGGGCGGAATGGGCGCCAAAAGCGGGAGGGAGTGGACGGGCGGGGGGGGATCGACGAATCGTGGAATGCACGGATGGGCGATGGAGAGGGCGGAGGGCGGGAAGGCCGGAGGAATAAAAAAAAACAAAGAGGGCGGCGGGTTTAGCGCGGGGTGGGAAAATTCTTTTTCATCCGCCGGGTTTATTATAATCAGCAGATCCCCCCACCGAAGATGCTAGCCTTCCTCGCGGCCGCCGCGACGGCGTGGGGCAAGCCAGCGCCCGCCCCACCGCCGCCTCCTCCCCCCGGAATGCCTACCTCCTTTATCGTTTGCACCGTGATGTGGTTCATTCACGGCTTCGTCCTCGATGTCGTCGTGATTGGCGTGCTGCCCTTCCTCTCCGCCTCCGCCTCGGACGCTCAGCGGGCTGACAAGTGCGCACCTGCCCCGTGTGAACACGCGACCCCTAGCGAAGGGAGCCGCCTGCCCCGTGTGAACACGCGACCCCTAGCGTCCGCCGTCGCAAACGCCCACACCGTTAGCCAGCGCCCTTCGAGTCCCACTCCGCACCGCCGCCTCCGCCATCGCCGCTGTCGCAATGAAGTCCATCTGGCAATCCCTCGCAGGTTCCCGTGGGCGCTCGGCGGGTACTCGGGCTTCGCAAAGGTGCCCAACCTGGCGCCGACCCACCGCCGCTTCATTGCCGAGAATGCGGCGTACGCTCTGCTGCGCATTGCGCCCGCCTTCTTCATCCAGAATGTGGAGGTACTCCTCCTCGCAGTCATCAGCTACTTCATCGAGGGCGTGACGATCGCGTGGGAGATCTCCTGCTACAAGGCGCCCGCAGGCTCGATGGTGCCGCAGACGCTCATGGCTGTCTTTGCGTCGATCGTCACCTACACCGTCACCAACAACGCCGGCGGGTATATCCCCAACGTGGACGCCTCTCTGCTGACCGCGATGCAGGGCTTCTGCGCGGCCACCTGGGGCTGCTGGCTGGTCGGCGCGCTGTCGACGGCCACGGCAAAGGAAGACGGCCACCGCGTCTGAGGACCAGGGCAAAGATGGAGGGTACGCGCCCTTGCCACCCATGGGTGACGCGAGAGGGCGAGTCAGCGCGCGTGCATAGCAAAACTCGCGCCTGCGGGCCGGAGCCTCCCTTCCGGACTCTTGGCCTTTGCACACGTGACCGATAGACAGACGTTGGGTATGTCGAGTACCAGTAGTAGTGCGGCCTCGTGTGGACGGCCTCGCTTATCATAGGACCGTGCGGACATGTCATGTGGTTAGTGGACTCTCTTCCGCAGGTGGGCGCGAAACACACCAACCACACCATGGTTGGTTGCATTAAATTCATTGTACACATCGCTAATTTTTGATTGTGTTAAATAAATAAATAAAAACGGACACCTCTCTACTGTGCGAGGTGATCTGTGATCTGTAAGGGTCCGCCCGCAGGCGCATTTTGTATACCGAGGCGGTGCCCGGTGCCGAACCTGTCGGACCTTAAGACAGCATTGTAGATCCCTGGGCGAGGGTGGTGGCGTCCCCGTCGGGAGGGGCTGTCTGGCGGAGGAGAGCAACCAGGTGCCCGGCGGCGTCCCGCCACATCCGGATGACCTCTCCTCGTTGTGCCAGTCAGCCCCGTTGGAGGTAGACCGCTCGTCTAGCCAATCAGCCTTAAGCGAGCGGTCTGGCCGTTGGAATGGCCGAGTTTGGTGGACACTGTGAGGTGGGTAAAAAGGAACAGGTCCCCGCCCTAGCCTTGCGATCTTTGTGCAGGGTTCTTTGTGGGTAGTGTGGTCGGCGACACCCGACACTACTCACTAGCCGGGGCCCGGGGTCGTCCTCCCAATGGTTGGGTATAGTAGCTAGTAGGGCTAGAGGGTCGCTCTCTACACTTACGGCTCTAGCCTCTGCAGCGAGCGAGCGCTCAACTTAGCCCCCGCACGGAGCCGGGCTCGGACTTAGACGCTGTATGGTCGGGGGCCATGAACTTAGACGACACCAGGCCAACTCCGGGTAAAACCCGGGTATAACTGCAAAAGTCCAGGTTTACCCGAAAAATACCTGGACGCGTCCCGACCAACGTATGCCGCGCACGACGCCATATCGCCTTCTCCCAGGGCCAGTGCGCTACTTGCGGCGCGCAATTCCTGCTCAATACGCGCACCGTACCATGTGCTGCCGCTATGCGTGTCTTAAGGCGGCTGCGGCGAAGCGGCGGGCGCGGCATGCCGATGGCAGTGCGGACGATGCGGTTGCGATGTGTTCTGCTTCAAGATCGTGGCGGTGCTTGGCATGCACTTCTGCGATCCCAATCAGCTCATCGCAACGAAGCAGCGCAACAAGCTGGCTGCTGCCAACAAGGTTCTATGCTACCTCACGCGCGGATCGTTCAAAGAGGACCAGCATACACAGGCTTCTGTGACATGCGTTTGTTTGAGCTTGAGGCTATTTGTGAGAACTGTTTGGCTTGAAGATTGCGCTCAAGAAGAGCAACGAGAATCGGAAGAGGAGGATGCTGAGGCGGCGATTGCTGAGCATGAGAAGGATCGACCCGGATTAGAAGGCGCCCGCCGCAGGCGAAAAATTTTTGGGGGCTGCGCCGTATCGTTGATCACGGTGGGAGCCTCTTGGCCCCAGGCCGTGCCACGGCAGACTTAGCCCGTATAAGAGGCTGCCGCCGATCTTAGACCACGTAAGCACCCCAGCGTGCCAGGGCACACTTAGACCCGCTAAGCCTCGAGGCTCAGAACTTAGACTACTACCCAACCAGTGTCCTCCCGATCGCCGGATGGGGGACGACTAGCACTAGCCGTCTTCCACATGGTCCCTCGGGTCCCTGCTGCTCCTAATCTCTTCGTACATCCTCCTGCTGATCTCCGCAAAGTCCTGCTCCCTCCCTCGTCTCGCCCTGCGCGTCTGCTCCGCCTAACCGTCTTCTGCCCTGCGTCGTCTGGCGACGGGTCCTCCATAGTCGGTCGAGGTCGCCGCCCTCCTCGTGCCTCTTCCCAACGTTCCCTCGGCGGCCGATGCCGTCCGCTCCGGCTCCCCAGTCCCCGGTTCTGCCCTGCTCTCGTCTGCGCTAGTTTCGATTGTGTTGGCTTTATAATCGGGAGTATTTCCTTCTGCCTATATCTCTTCCTGTTTTTTGTGGGCAACTCGCGTCCGTTTTTGGCTAAATAAATAAATAAATAAAAACGGACACCTCTCTACTGTGAGATGGGTAAAAAGGAACAGGTCCCCGCCCTTGCGATCTTTGTGCAGGGTTCTTTGTGGGTGTGGTCGGCGACTAGCCGGGGTCGTCCTCCCGATGGGGGACTAGCACTAGCCGTCTTCCACATGGTCCCTCGGGTCCCTGCTGCTCCTAATCTCGTCGTACATCCTCCTACTGATCTCCGCAAAGTCCTGCTCCCTCCCTCGTCTCGCCCTGCGCGTTTGCTCCGCCTCCCCGTCGTCTGCCCTGCGTCGTCTGGCGACGGGTCCTCCATAGTCGGTCGAGGTCGCCGCCCTCCTCGTGCCTCTTCCCAGCGTTCCCTCGGCGGCCGATGCCGTCTGCTCCGGCTCCCCAGTCCCCGGTTCTGCCCTGCTCTCGTCTGCGCTAGTTTCTGCTTCGTCATCACTGGCGCCTCTCCTCTTTTTTCTCCTCCTCTTGTATGCTTTGTACATCGCGTCGATTCCCCTCTTTTCGCGCGTGATACGTTTTTTGCTCAAAGTGTGTTTCCGTTTATTTTTGAAAATTTTCTTTTCCATCCGGATTCCCCCGGCCCGCGCACATCCTCCACTCTCCGGTTCATTGCGCGGATGCGCACACAATTTAAGTTATTTTTAAAGAGAGCCGCTCAACACCCGTCACAACCCCCCCGCGCCTCGGCCCTCGCCCTCCGCGCCGAGACGTGTCCAGACCGGGGTCACCCATCTTCGCCCGCGGCCCCGCCCATGTCCCTCGCACCCCCCGCTGCCGCCCCGGGCCGCGCCCCTCGTCGCCCCCCTCGGCCCTCGCGCCTCGAGCCCTCGGGCGGCCTCGGCGCCTCGCGCAGAGGGCAGAGTCTCCAGCGAGAGCCACGGCGCACACGCGGGGGGAGCGGTGGTGTGGAGATCTCAGTCAAAGTGAGAAGAGAAAGAGCAAGACCAAGAGGGTGCGGAGATCTCTCCGGACTCCGCCACCGTCGCCACGAGACGACTCCGGCTCCGGGCTCGCCTCTCGCTGCGCTCTGGGCCCTCGCTCTGCCTCTGGGGGTGCCGACTGCCGCCGTCTGGCGTCTCCCCGCCGCACGAACCCGCGCATGCAGACATCGTGCTTCGTCGTTCGTGGGTGTTTCTGGGTTTAACCAGTTAGAGGGGCTACCGGAACCCCTTGCCCGACATAAAGGGGGGCCGGAACGGCGCGCCCCAGTCTGCCGGCGTACCGAGGTTAGAGGGGTCGTGGAGGAAAGTGCACTGGTCGCCGTTTTTGCAGCCTCCGTTAGCAAAGTAGCGACACGGCCGTGTCCGATACCGCGACCCGCCAGGGCCGCCGGCGCCCTGCGGGAAGCCGAGACCGCGGCCGGCGGGGACGCGGGTGTTCGCCTGGGGAGAGATTCAGGCCGCGGGTTAGGCGGCCAGGCGCGAGACATGGCGCGAGAGCACATCTCTCATGGCGTGTGCACAAGGGGCGAGGACGGGGGCGCTCGCCTGCTGCTGCTGCATGAAGCTACCCATGAGCCTCTCAGTTAGCCCGCCTCCGCCACCTCCACCTCCGCCTCTTCCGCCTCCGCCTCCGCCAAACCCGTTTTGTGGCCCACTCATCATGCCAAACCCGACACCGCCAAACGGCTGCATCGCAGCCGCGGCCTGCTGCTGCTGGCGCTGCTGCTGTAGCTGCTGCTGCTGCTGCAGGAGCATCGCCTGCGCGCCCGCGCCGACGATGTTGACGCCCCCGACCCCCCCCGGCGCGCCGCCGCCCACACCGGCGGGCGGGTGCGGCGCCGGCGTGAGCAGCGGCGCCGGAGCGGCCGCGGGCGGCGGGTCTGGCGTGGCGGCCTTCTCGAACGGGATCTCGACGGGCTCGTGGGGCGGCGCGGACTCGGGCGGCGGCTCCGCCGGCATGCCCACCACGTCCTGCATGCGCCGGAAGGACACCTCGGGCCTCGACTTGCGCCGCGCCGCCTGCGCGTCGCGCTCGCTGCTGTCGTCGCCCTTGGCCTTTGGCCAGAACGTGTCCTCGAGCATGGGCGGCGTGCGCCACGCAACCAGCGCCGGCACCGGCTCGGGCTGCGACGCTGGAGCCGCCGCCGCCGCCGCCGCCGCCGCCGGGGGCTCGGCGGGCGCGGACGCGGACGCGCGCGGCGGCGGCGCGCTCGACGGCGCGGGCGCGCTGGTCTGCGTCTGCGGGGCGGCCTCCGCGGGCTCGTCGTCGCCGCCGCCAATCGCCCACGGGTCGTTGTCCGCCGACAGGCGCTGCTGCATCGCGAGCCGCTCGCGCTCGCGCTCGGCCTGCAGCAGGTCGCCCCACGAGGTGGTCGCCGCCTTCTTCGCCTCGACGATGTACTCGCGCGTCTCGACGAGCTCCTCAGTGCCCCTCCAGGAGACGCGCTTGGAGGAGGGCGGCTTGCGCGCAACCACGGAGCTGGCGGGCGGCTCTGCGGCGGGCTGCGGCGGCGGAGGGGCCGGCGCGGCGGCGGGCGGCGCCGCAACCGGCGCGGCCGCGGGACGCGGCGGCGGGGCCGCGGGCTCGGCTCGGGGCGCGGCGGCGTCCGGCGCTGGCGCGGGCGGCGGCCGGCTGCGCGAGGGGAGCGTCGAGGGGAGCTGCTGCACGGGCCTCCGCGCTCGGAGGTGGTCGGGCTTGAGCGACGCCTTGCGGGGCGCGCCGGCGCCGCTCAGGGCCGAGTCCAGCCCAAAGTCCTCGTCTTCGGCCGCCTCGGGCCGGACGCGTTTGGCGTCGGGCGCGGGCGCTGGCGCCGCGGGCCGCTTGGCAACGGGCGGCGGCTTTGGCGCGGCGGGCTTGCCGCTGGACATGGCCTTCCAGGCCTTGACCAGCTCGACCGCGGCCTTCTTGACCGCCTCGTTCTCCACCTTGCGCGCGTTGTTGACCACGTGCCCCGCCTTTGACGCCATGAGCGCCTCGACCGTCATGGGCAGGTGGGCAAACAGCGAGAGCAGCACGCGCGTCTGATCGGCCCGCTCGCCAGACATGCTCGCCTCGAGCCACTTGACGAGGCGCTTGAGCGCCGCCTCCGAGCGCACAAAGGCGTCGAGCAGCGCCGCGTCCTCGGTCGCCTTGAGCGAGGTGGCGACCAGGTCCTGCCCCGTCTCGTCGAGCGCGCCGCCCGTCTCGTCCGACGCCAGGAGCGAGATGAGCTGCTTCATCTGCGGGGCGCCGCGGATCTCGTCGTTTTGGCCGCACAGCTCGGTCATGGCGGAGATGAGCGCCATGTTTGGGTCCTGACAGAGAGCGGGTGCAGGTCAGCGCGCCCGCACAGGGGGAGACGACGCGCGCGCAGGACGCGGGAGGCGCACATTTTCCATCGCGCCGCGGGCAGGCCCGACTGGCCGCGCGGGGGGCACAATCTGCTGGGCGCGCGCGAGACGGTCCTAGGCGGAGGGCGCGCAACATGGGGTTTAACACACGTACACGTGGCGCGCGCGCAAAGCGCGCAGTTTATGCGTAGTGCGGTTTGTGGGAAAGAGCCCAAGATGGGAGTAAGACACGTATACGCGGACGCCGCGCCTCTCACGCACCCCAATGGTGATAGCGCCCTCCCCCATCCCCCGTATACCCCGCGCCAGCACCTGGTTTTGCCCAAGCCCAGCAGCCTGACTCGCCTCCGCCTGGCTAAGCGAAAAAGAATTACGGGCGGGTTTCTTTTTCTGGGGCCCCTAAGCGACTCCTCGACGACGACGACGAAACTGGACAAGCAAAAAGAAATCGGTGGGCGCGACAAAGCACATGCTCGCCCGATCCACCACGGACACCAGCCCCGACGCGTGGGCGGCTGCGCTCGCTGCGCTCTGCTCGCTCGCCGACGCCGCCGTCGCCGGCGGCGCGCCGCCGCCGGCCAAGGCTGCGAGCCTGCTCTGCCGGCAGGCGGCGCGGCTGAGCGCCGCCTTCCCCGCCACGTCGTTCCTGCACGTCGAGGCGCGCGAGGTGCTGCCGCTGCTCGAGCTTCCCGAGCCGCTCATCGCCCACGTCGTGTCCCACCTCGCGACGATCGGCGACATGGCGTCGTTTGGCTGCCTCTGCACCGCCACCGCGGCGGCGCTCGGGCACGCGTGCGAGGTGCGCGCCGAGCGGCGCGGCTCGCGCCTGCCCGCGCTGCTCGCCGCCGAGCGGCCGCTCGACGCGCTCCGCTTTGTCGAGGCGCTCTGCGCGCAGCCGCCGACCACCATCGCCGCCGGCTCGGCGCACACGCTCGCCACCGCACCGGGCGGAGGGGCGTGGAGCTGCGGCGGCGACTCGCTCGGGGAGCGCGGCTTCCTCGGCCACCTCGGCCACGGCGCGCCGCACGCCCCGCCCCGCCCGCTTCCCGCGGGCACACGTCCACGACGCGTCCACGCCACCTCCCGCAGGCGAGCTGTACGGCGCGCCAGTCTGCTTCCCGCGCCGCGTCGCGCGGGCGGGAGGCGGGCTCGAGGCGGCTGCGTGCGAGGCGGCGGTGCGCGAGGTGGCGGCGCGAGGCTACGTCTCGCTCCTCCTCACCGCCGACGGCGCCGTCTTCTCCTGGGGCTGGAACGGGGACGGCCGCCTCGCGCACAAGGCCGCCCCCGGCGCCGCGGCCGGGGGCGAGGAGGCGCCGCTCAAGAGCGAGCACCTCCCGCTGCCGCGCCGGCTCGCCGGCCTCGGCGGTGTGGCCGTCGCGCGCGTCTCGTGCGGCGAGCGGCACGGCCTCGCCCTCTGCCGCGCCGGCGCCGCCTGCTCGTGGCGCGACGGCCGAACTCAAGGCGCCGAGTTGAGACGTCGGGCGGACGAGTCTAGGCGCGGTCTACTCGTGGGGGCTGGACACGCACGGCCAGCTCGGTCGCTCCGAGGCGGGGCGGCCGCCTCCCCGCAATGCCGACGCGCTAGGAGCCGCCGGCCCGTCGCCGCCGGCCAGGACGCCGAGCGAGACGCGCGCGCGCGCGCCCGGCCCGGTGTGCGCGCTCTCGCACACGCGCGTGGTGGACGTGTCTGCGGGCGGGCTGCACTCCCTCGCCGTCTCGGAGCAGGGCGAGCTCTTCTCGTGGGGCGCCGGCCGGAGCGGCAAGCTGGGCCACGGCGACGAGGAGATGCGGCCGCTTCCGACGGCCGTGCGGGCGCTCGAGGGGCGGCGGATCGTGCGCGCGTGCGCGGGTGACTCCCATTCGCTCGTCCTCGGCGCAAACGGCACCCTGTACTCGTTTGGGCTCGGCGAGGGCGGCCGGCTGGGGCACGGCTCCGAGGAGCGGCTGCTGACTCCGGCGCCCGTCACCGCGCTGCTGCGCGCGGGCGCCGTCTGCGGGATGGGGGTTGGGTCGTACCACTCAATCGTGCTCGTGAGGCCGTGGCCCGGCGGCGCGAGCGCGCAGAAGCGCGCCGCGGGCAACGACGCGACCGAGACCGCGCGGAGCAACTGCTTGACGTCCGAGGCCCCGGAGGCGAAGCGCGCCGCGGTGCTGTCCTTGCACGCCGCGATCGATGCGATGGAGCCGCCGGACGGCGCGGAGCCGGCCGGCGACGCGGACGCGAGCGAGGCGACGCTCGTGTACACGTTTGGCGACGGCGCGTACGGCAAGCTCGGCCACGGCGACACGGCCGACCAGCTCTACCCGCGGCTGGTTCGCTCTCTGGGCGAGGGCGTGGCGGAGGTCGCCGCGGGCTACCAGCACTCGGCCGTGCGCACGCGGCGGGGCGGCGTGCTGACCGCGGGCATCGGCTGGAAGGGGCAGCTCGGCACCGCCGACCTGGGCGCGGGCCGCGAGGCGCTCGGCATGGCCCCCGACTTTTACCACGCACGCGAGTTCCAGCCGGTGGGCGCCGAGCCAAGCTGCAGTAGTAGATGTGCGAGATGAGACGCCTATATGACGCTCATGCATGGAGTCCGAGGGGCTCGAAGGGGCGCGGAGCGCCGCGCGCGGAGTGCGTCCCCGAAGGACAATCAAAAGCGAACTTTAGCTCCTGAGTCCTGTGCCTGTGGCTGTGCCCCGCAGAGTAGTGGTGTAGACTATGACAGTTAGTAAGAGACGACCTGGTCCACGGTCTCACATATCACAACGCTCGACGAGAAGAGGACAAGGCAGCAAGCATGAAATAAATGGCTAGCCAAATAAATAAAAACGGACTCGGACACCTCCTCTAGCTCTACTGTGTGAGGTGGGTAAAAAGGAACAGGTCCCCGCCCTTGCGATCTTTTTGCAGGGTTCTTTGTGGGTGTGGTCGGCGACTAGCCGGGGTCGTCCTCCCGATGGGGGACTAGCACTAGCCGTCTTCCACATGGTCCCTCGGGTCCCTGGACCCTGCTGCTCCTAAAATCTCTTCGTACATCTCCTCCTCGCTCCTGCGGATCTCCGCAAAGTCCTGCTCCCTCCCTCGTCTCGCCCTGCGCGTCTGCTCCGCCTCAACACCCCCGGCGATGTGCATCCACCTATCCTCCGCCGTTTGTACGCCGTTTCTCTGTACTCTTTCTTGAGAATGAGATTCTTCGGACTTCGCCTCGAGCGGGGATACTGGGTTCACTTTGGGTTTTTAAAGCCGTGGGCGGGGGGCATCACATTGTGGGGTAGCACTCCCATGACCTCATGACCTCCTGCGGTCTCTGAGATGGGCACCACAGTGGGTGTGGGACCACAGGCACAGCCAGGGTAACGTACACTCGAGAGAACGCGCTCTCGTGTCGCTGGGCAAGCAGTAGAGGTCGACGTGGGACGACGCCGTACCACACTCCACCGGCCAGACGCGCACCGGCCAGGGCTAGGAATTACAATAGTGCCAGTGAGGCGGAGGCGCGAGTCGGAAAGCGGCCGCGACCATCAGCTCAAATAAAAAAAATCAAATGTGCGCCTGTTCTGTGTGTTCATTTCCCCCTCCTCGCCGCCTGGGTTCCAACTTTTTCCGGGGTATGGTATGGTAGGCTCGGCGGCCCAAAAGGGGGGGGGTATGGCCCTGACCGCCCAAGGCTAGCCCTACCATACCCCAAGCAGGTCTTCCAAGAGGCGGGGGGGTATGGTGTCTCGTCGAGGTGGGTTGGCCGAGCCTACCATACCATACCCGGGTACCCCGGAAAAAGTTGGAACCCTGCCAAATCACCGCGGCCGTCTGTGCCTGCTTCCGAGTATGACTCCGAGTTCGACTTTTCCGACGCTGAGGCGCAGGATAGGACGGCAGGGGTCGTACACGACGCAGTTTAGCAGGCTGTGATGCAATACGGCTATGGGCTATGCTAGGGGCTATGACGACGAGCTCTTCCAGGCGTGGAGGGACGGCGAGATACGGCGAAAGGACTTGCCGGAGGAGGTGGAGGCTATGGCTTTGGACCTTTGCGAGAGGTGGCGAGCGGAGCAAGAGCGGTGTAGGCGCGTCCACGCGGCGCAGCGGCTCTCCCGCGACCCCGGCCCCTCTCGTAGCCGCAGCCGTATAGCCGCAGCCCCAACCAGGCCCCAACTCTTGCCGTCTTCTGTGTCGGGTTGTGACGAGGGGTGAGGGGACACGGATTGAAGATCCCTCACACCAAGATCGTGCAGGGCGGGGACACATGTCCCTAAATCCCATCTCGTCTCAGATGTTGACCGTTTATTCATTTATTTTTTCCGATTTCAGTTTAGAGTTTTCAGAATTTGCAATTTCACCCCTTGGCCCTGCGGATCGCTGTGAACCCAAGCACGCGTATCGGCCTTCAAAACCCTTCATGAACACAACTTCACAAGCCCTCACTCCATGCGCATGCCTCACCCGACACCCCCAGCAATGTATCCCCCGTCCGCCGCTACAAACTGCCCTGCCACCTCTAGTCGACCATCTCCACGAGGCCTGGCATGTCCCCCTCGAGCGCTGGTCGGGACGCGTGGTGGCCGCCCTCGCTCGCGCCCTGCACAATGCCCCAGTTGTGGTCGCTCCAGTCCGCCCGCTGATCCACAAAGGCGGTCGCGAGCACCATCTGCTCGTCGTAGTCGAGGAAGTTGCTGTTGTGCAAGTTTAGCTCGCCGGCCCGCCCCCGCACGGGCGGGTGGCGCGAGGCGATCACCGCGTCCATGTACTGGTTGCCGCTCGGCTCCTCCACCAATGCGTAGGCGATCGGCCGAGCGCTCGCCACGTCGGTGCCGGTTGAGTCGCTGAAGACGACGCGGTCGCCGAGCGGCGCAGGCACGAGGTGGCGGACCTTGGCCTGCGCGCCGTACGGGTCCGCCTTCCGGAAGAAGCGCGACGGCAAGACGCCTGCGGCGGAACTCGGCCTCTCCCATGCGTCGGGGAATGCGAGAAGCTACGGAGGGGAGAGTGGGAGAGTGCGCCGGCGGAAGACTCTGGGAGTGTGCGCTCCGCGCCTGTGCGGAGCGCGTCACGCAGCCCGCCGAAGAGCTCGTCGAACTTTTGCGCCGCCCGGGCCGGGTCCTTGAGCACGTCGGTGCTGGCGGACGGGTCCCAGCCAGAGTAGCGGCCTCGCTCGCCGGCAGAGTAGGGCTCGTGGCGGAGGGTCTGGTGCTTGACGTCCCGCAGCAGCCACTCGACGCCGAAGAACTCCGCCTCGAGCAGCACTCGCTTGCAGAGGTCGGGATCGGTCTCCGGCAGCAGCGCCACGTGGTTGCGGAGGCACGAGAGCAGCACTTTGAAGGCATCCGGGTCGCGGTCGAGGTATATCTCTCGCGATTCGCTGGCCGGAGCCCACTCGTGGGAGAAGAGCGAGGCAAAGTATGTGCACGAGCTCGTCAGCGTGGAGATGGTTGACTTGAAGAGAGTCCCGCCGACGTCGAGCACCACGCAGTCCTGAGCGGTGCGGCGCCGCTTGTGTGGAGACGTCGCGTCCATGGCGTCCATGTTTAGCTCTAAACCGCGAGAAGGCCGGACGATGTCGGGAAACATTAAAAAACTCTGATCTGATTACGTAAGAGCTACATACACAGCGCCCACACACGCACACACGCGCGCGCGCACACACACACATGCATGCATGCACAGACACAGCGCCTTCCCCTTCCCCCACAAGGGCGAGGACACACACGCACACAGGAGTCAGGACGCACCTCTAGCGAGGCCCGCATAGTACGGTGGGAGACTCCTGCCGCCGCCCCTGCCTGCCACCCCTGTGTCAGTGTGCCTTGAGCACTTGAGCACTTGTTGATAGGGTCGATTCCGCATGGTACGGGCTAGGGTACGGGACCCCTCCGATCGTCTCGCCCTCCCTCACTGGGAGAGAGAGATTTTTAAGCAATACCAAACAACTCTAACACTCACGCGTAATTTGGGGCCTTTTTTGTTTGTCTCACTGGTGTGTTCATTGGGGGGGGTCATAACAAACACGGTACAGGATCGAGGTGCACGCTGCCGAAGCAGTGTCGTCCCCCCTCTCCCCGACGGCGATGGCGGTGTGACCGATCGAGCTACAAGAGGAACTTGTTCAGCAGGATCTGAGTTAGACCGGTGCACTACCTCAAAACTGGGCCTGAGATCACCGGAATGCTTGAGAGAGAGATTTTTGAAGACCAACAAGAAATCACGACTTTCACAGTGATTTGGGCTCGGCAGCTTGTTAGCCCTCAGCCGAAGCTGGGGCCGGTCCCGTAGCCGAGAGAGCCCGCGCCGATGAGTTCGACGCGGTCGGGGGGCCCTGCGGAGAGGCCAGCGAGATGGCGATCGCTATACTTCATGGTGTCATCAAGTGACGGGCTGACAAGCCAGAGGTCGATACTCTGGACGACCCATAGGATGCCACGAATGCCTGAAGGAGAGGGAGGCGAGGCCAGAGGCAGGCTCAGGCGCTCAGCTGCTCTCGGGTGATCTCGCTTTGGTGGCTGAAAGACCCGATGGTCCTGTCACATTCGCGTTCCGAGTCGTGGGGGTAGAAGAATTCGAGGTAGAATCGAGTCAGCACTTCCCCTCTCTTCTTGTGTGCCTGTGGTTGCGAGAGACTGCCAGTGAGATGAGTGAGAGAAGCTGGAGGCAGGTCGCTAGATAGACTGAGATGAGACCGCCAGTGGAGTTGGGAGTCCACCGTGCACCGCGCTGCGAGCCTGTCGTGTCCCTTGTCAGGAGCCCTCCTACCGCTACGAGTAGCGGCCGGACAGTCGGGACGGACTAAAAATTTCTTTTCCTTCGAAGGCTAGCCGAAGCTCAGAAAAAGAAAGGAACACAACGCATAAGGGACATTCTGCAGAGATGCAGGGAGGAGCTCAGCCTAAGGAGGAGCTGAGGGGAAAAACGCCGAAAAATAGAAAAAGAAAACATGCGCGAAGGTCATTGCAGTCGCTCGTCCTCTCGCGACCAGAGATACAAGTCATGTGGCCCCTCTGCGTCGCCGCCTCGAGCGGGCTGGTCTTGCCCGCGGCGTCCGGCTCGGCGCCCGCCTCCATCGCCGCTTCGCCGCTGCGCGTCGCGGCGCACCCGCTGCTGCAGGCGCCGCCCGCCGTCTACTCCCCGTCAAAGGATTTGGCAGGGCGTGGCGCAAAGTACTATGACGGTCGGCCGCCTGAGCTGTCGCAGAGCATCGCGCAGGCGCTCAAGGAGGTTGGGAAGCGCAAGATTTGCGTCATCACCGGCGCCTCCTCCGGTCTGGGGCTCCACGCCGTCACGGCGCTGACGTCGAGCTACGAGGGCTACTACGTCATCGCGGCGGTGCGGGACACGGCAAAGATGGACGAGGCGGCGGCGGAGATGGGGATCGACGCCAAGGACTACAAGGCGGTGAAGCTCGAGTGCGCCTCGCTCGCCTCCGTCCGCGACTTTTCGAAGGAGCTGAAGCGGCTGCTGCGCGGGCGCGGGTTGGACCGGCTCGTCTGCAACGCGGCGGTGTACTTGCCGACGGACCCGAAGCCGCGGTTCACGGACGAGGGGTACGAGATGTCGTTTGGCGTCAACCACCTCTCCCACTTCCTCCTGCTGCAGCTGCTCATGCCCGACCTCAAGAAGGCGAAGGACGCGCGCGTGTGCATCGTCGGCTCGGTGGCGGCGGCCCGGCAGCAGGCGGCGGCGCTGGTCGGTGGAGCCTCACGCCCTCCCCGGTGTGGGCAGGTGACGGGGAACAAGAACACGGTGGCCGGCTCGCTGGTCAAGCCGGTGGCGGACGTGGGCGACCTCGAGGGCGTCAAGGCGGGGGCCGGCTCTGTGATGGTGGACGGGTCGAGAAGCTTTGACGGCGCAAAGGCGTACAAGGACGCAAAGGCGCGGCCCCGCGAGGGGGGGGGGGGGGGGGGCCGGGGGAAAGCCGGAAAGCCGGAAAGGCCCCTCTTTACAAACCGTCCTGGTGGGGGGGGAGGCCCCCAAAATGATGACGGGGCTGGAGGGGCCCCGGGGAATTCCCCCCTCGAGGGGGGGGCCTCCCCGCGCCGCGCCGTCCGGAGGGGGGAGGGGGGGGGGGGAGGCCTCACGCGGCCCGGCCGCCCTCCGGCTCGCAGGCATCGTCTTCAACTCGATGTACCCGGGCTGCATCGCCCAGACTCAGCTCTTCCGTGAGAAGCGCGACTGGTTCCGCTACTTCTTCTTCCCCACGCTGATGAAGGCGGACACTTCCTAGACACTTCCTAGACACTTCTTCTTCCCCACGCTGATGAAGGCGGACACGCCGCCGCCTCTCTCTCTCGATCGAGAGAGAGAGGGAGGAGGAGGCGGGGGGCGGCCTACCCACACCTCTGGAGGCGTGAGCAGGCGATCGGGTCGTACGTCTCTCAAAAGGAGGCCGGCGAGCGCCTCGCGCAGACCATCGCCGACCCGCAGGTCTGTCCTTCCTCCGCCAGGGGGGGGGGGGGGGGGGCTGTCCAGGACACGTCCCGAACGTGTCCGCGACGTGCCCCGCAGGCGGCGAAGTCGGGCGTCTACTGGTCGTGGAACGGCGACGCGAAGTCGATCGGCGTGGGCAACGCGGGCGGCGCCGGGGGGGACCTCTTCGAGAATTCCTTCTCGGGCATGGTCCAGGATGAGGCCAACGGGCAGCTCTGCTGGGACTACTCGATGGAGCTGGTCAAGCCGTACCTCAAGTGACGCCCCTCCTGCCGCCTGGGGGAGGCCCTCCCCGCCCCGCCCCTCTCCTCGCCCTTCCCTCTCCCCCTCCCAGAGGCCCAGAGGGCGCCACCGGGTCTGCCGTTGCGTCCGCATTCGAGGCGCCGCCTCGGCGGGCCTGCGGGGGGTGGGACCTCGAGCCGGCGCGACGACCTCGCCCTTTGGACACTTCGTTCGATTTCTTTATTTTCGATGAGTAGAGGAGAGGGCGCTTGGAGGGATGAGAGGAGAAGGCGCTTGTGAGGATTGGGTTTCTTGCGACCGCGTTTGGAGCACTTGGGGCAGTTCGACTTGCTAATTCTTCTTGGCTTGAGGCACTCGCTAGCCGCGCGCTGCTAGTCACTCCACGCAAGCCCAGTTCGCCGCCGCGATGGCGAACCTGGGGTCTGCTGGCGGCCTTCACATGTACGCGCTGACGCTGCAGCGCGCCTCTGGCGTGACCGGGGCGGTGTTCGGCAACTTCTCGGCGCCGCGGCAGCAGGAGATTGCCGTTGCACGCGGCAAAATCTTGGAGCTGTGCAGGCCAGACGACAACGGAAAGGTGCTGACGGTCGTCGCGTCGGAGGTGTTCGGAACGATCCGCTCCATCGCAACCTTCCGCCTCACCGGCGGCAACCGCGACTACCTCGTCGTCGGCTCCGACTCGGGAAGGATTGTTATTCTCGAGTTTGTCGCTGACAAGGGCGGGTGGGAGCGCGTGCACTGCGAGACGTTTGGCAAGGCGCCGCGGCCACCCCACGCTGCTCACCGCGCACCCGCCGCCCGCCCGCATCTGCGCCACGTGCCCACCTGCGGCGGCACTGAGCAGGGATGCACCTCGCATCTACCGCCGCCACAGCCGTCGTCGCCGCTCGACCCGCCGCCGCCGCCTAGCCCGCCCTCGCCACCCCTGACATGACTGCCGCGGGCCCCTTTCCGCCGCCGCGCCGCCGCCGCCCTCCGCCGCCGCTCGCCGCGCCCCCCGACCCACCGCCGCCCACCGCCCTCTTGCCGCAGTCGGGCGTGAGGCGCATTGTGCCGGGCCAGTACGTGGCGACGGACCCGCGCGGGCGGGCGGTGATGGTGGGCGCGGTGGAGAAGCAGAAGCTGGTGTACATCCTCAATCGCGACTCCGCCGCGCGCCTCACCATCTCCTCTCCCCTCGAGGCACCGCATCGCCGCCGCTCCCAAACACCGCCCGGGCCCCCCACACTCCCACCCCTTCCGCTCCCCCTCCCCCTCCCTCTCCCACCCCCTCCCTCCTTGCGGCGAACCCCCCAGGCGCACAAGTCGGCCAGCCTCACCTTTGCGCTCGTCGGCGTCGACGTCGGCTTCGAGAACCCGATCTTTGCGGCCCTCGAAGTCGACATGGACGAGGCGCCAACCCATCCCCTCCCACCGGCCCCTCCCTCCCGCCAACCCAGCCCTCTCCACCTCTCTTGCAGCCGCCTGCCAACCCACCTCCGTGCTCTCCCTCCCCGCCGCCGCCACGCCTCCGCCCGCCACCCCGACCTCTCTTCTCTCCCCTCCTCCGCTCTTGCCTCCCTACTGCTGCCACCCACCTCTCCGCCGCCGCCGCCGCCGCCGCCGCCGCCGCCGCCGCCGCCGCCGCCGCCGCCGCCGCCGCCGCCGCCCCCTTGCCCCCGTGCGGCGTGCACGCGTACGCTGACGACGCGCCCGCGCCTCCTCCCTCTGCAGGTGGAGACGGACCCGGACACGCACGAGCCCCTCTTCGAGAAGGTTCTCACCTTCTACGAGCTCGACCTCGGTCCGCACCCGCCGACACCCGCCGCACCGCCGCACCCGCCGCCGCCTGCTCCGCCTGCTCCGCCTGCTCCGCCCGCTCCGCCTGCTCCGCCTGATCCGCCTGATCCGCCTGCTCCGCCGCCTCCTCCACCGCCGCCGTCGCCGCCGTCGCCGCGGCGGCGCATGCTTGCCGCCGCTGCCGCCCGCCGCCGACCCCGCCCCCGTG
The DNA here is from genome assembly GCF_000372725.1 of Emiliania huxleyi CCMP1516. NCBI lineage: Eukaryota > Haptophyta > Isochrysidales > Noelaerhabdaceae > Emiliania > Emiliania huxleyi. The sequence goes on along the minus strand of NW_005200881.1, from coordinate 364,305 downwards.
CTGTCGCCCGCAGGCCTCAACCACGTCGTCCGCAAGTGGTCCGACGCCGTCGACCCGACCGCAAACCTGCTGGTCGCCGTGCCGGGCGGAGCGGACGGGCCGGGCGGGGTGCTCGTGTGCGCCGAGAACTTCATCGTGTACAAGAACCACGGGCACGCGGACAAGCGGTGCCCTCTGCCGCGGCGGAAGGACCTGCCGCCCGAGCAGGGGCTGCTGCTGGTCGCCTCCGCCGTCCACCGCCAGCGTGACCTCTTCTTCATCGTCGTGCAGAGCGAGGCGGGCGACCTGTACAAGGTGACGGTGCAGACGGACGGCGAGGACAAGGACGCGGTCAGCGAGGTCAAGGTGCGCTACCTCGACTCGGTGCCCACCTGCGTCGCCCTCTGCATCCTCCGCTCGGGCTTCCTCTTTTGCGCCTCCGAGTTTGGCAACTCTGGCTTCTACCAGTTCCAGGGCGTCGGCGAGGACGACGAGTCGCCCTCGTGCTCCTCGCTCACCTTCGAGGGGGGCGACGAGGCGGCCGCCGCGGCGGCTCGCGCGCGGCGCGGTGTGCAGCGCGCCTCTTCACACCTCCAGCTGTGAACAGGCCGTCGTCGAGCTCGAGCCGCGCCCGCTGCGCAACCTGCTGCACGTCGACGACATCGACTCGCTCTGCCCGATGATCGACGCAAAGCTGCTCGAGCTGGGGGAGCGAGGCGCGCCACCCTCGCTCGTCTCGCTCTGCGGCCGCTCGGCGCGGTCGACGCTGCGCGTGGTGCAGCACGGTCTCTCGGTCTCCGACCTGGCTGTCTCTGAGCTTCCCGGCAACCCGAACGCGGTCTGGACGGTCAAGAAGCGCAAGAGCGACCAGTTCGACGCGTACATCGTCGTCTCGTTCGTCAACGCGACGCTGGTCCTCTCGATCGGAGAGACGGTCGAGGAGGTGAGCGACTCGGGCCTCAAGCCCGACACGCCGACCCTCGTCGTCGCGCTCCTCGGCGAGGACTCGCTCGTGCAGGTCTACCCGGCGGGCATCTACCACGTGCGCGCCGACGGCCGTGCGTCCGAGTGGCGGCCTCCGCGCGGCAAGCCGATCGTGCAGGCGTCGGCCAACAACCGGCAGGTCGCGGTCGGGCTGCAGGGCGGCGAGGTCGTCTACTTCGAGCTCGACGAGACGGGCACCCTCGCCGAGCTCGACAAGAAGGACCCTCGCCCCTCGCGGCGGCGCGTGCCTCGAGGCGCGAGCCGCGTCTCTTCACGCGTGCCGCTGTGAACAGGACCTCGGCCTCGAGGTGTCGTGCCTCGAGCTCGGCCGCGTGCCCGACGGCCGCGCGCGCTCGCGATTCCTCGCCGTCGGCGGGCTCGACTCGACGATCCGCATCCTCTCGCTCGACCCGGACGAGTGCATGAACGTGCTCGCCGTCCTCGCGCTGCCCGCGCAGGCCGAGTCGGCGGCGCTCGCCTCGCTGCAGCTCGGCCGGCCCGGCACGCCGCCCGCCCTCTTCCTCTGCATCGGCCTGAGCAACGGCGTGATGCTGCGCGCGCGCATCGACCAGCGGTCAGGCCAGCTCTCGGACACGCGCACCCGTTTCCTCGGCGGCAAGCCAGCGCGCCTCTTCCGCACCTCGCTCGGCGGCGGCGACGGCGTGCTCGCCCTCTCGTCGCGTTCGTGGGTGCTCTACTCGCTCGCGGGCGCGCTGCACACGACGCCGCTCTCGTATGTGCCGCTCGACGCGGGCGCGTCCTTCGCGTCGGAGCACTGCCCCGAGGGCCTCGTCGCCATCGCGGGCAACACGCTGCGCATCGTCTCCGTCGACCGGCTCGGCGACGCCTTCACCTCGGAGGCGGTGCCGCTGCGGTACACGCCGCGCCGGATGGCACACCACTCCGTCTCCGGCCACGTGGTGGTCATCGAGAGCGACCACAACGCGCTCTCCGCCGACGAGAAGGTGCAGCTGTACGAGGCAGCCGGCATCCCGCCGCCGCTGCCCGCGGGGACCGTGCTGCCGGAGGAGGAGGAGGCGGACGGCATGCTGATGGAGGCGTGCGTCGGCGTGCCCCGGGGCGGGGCGGGCAAGTGGGCCTCGGCCATCCGCGTGCTCGATTTGGCGGCGCGGCGCACCCTCTCCGTCATCGAGCTCGCTGAGAACGAGGCGGCCGTCTCGGTGGCGGCGGTGCCGCTGCGCGAGCGCGGCGGCGAGACCTTCATCGTCGTCGGCACCGTCAAAGACATGACGCTGCACCCGCGCACGCTGACCTGCGGCTACCTGCACGTGTACCAGTTCGCAGAGGGCAACACGCAGCTCAACCTCGTCCACAAGACGCAGGTGGAGGACGTGCCCGCCGCCATCGCGCCGTTCGGCGGCCGCGTGCTCGTCGGCGTCGGCAGCGGGCTGCGCATCTACGAGATGGGCGCGAAGAAGCTGCTGCGCAAGGCGGAGCTCAAGGGGCTGCCGACGATGGTGCAGTCGCTGCACGTCATCTCGTCGCAGCGAATCGTCGTCGGCGACCTCTCCGAGTCCTTCCACTTTGTGCACTACAAGCGCGCCGACAACACGCTCACCGTCTTCGCCGATGACATCGCGCCGCGCTGGCTCACCGCCGCCTGCCCGCTCGACGCGCACTCGCTCGCGGGCGCCGACAAGTTCGGCAACATCTTCGTCTGCCGCCTGCCGCGCGAGGTGAGCGACGACGCGGACGACGCGGCGCTGATGGCGGCGAGCGCCGGCCGCGACGACCTCGCGCTCAATGGCGCGCCGTCCAAGGCGGAGGAGGTTGTGCAGTTCCACGTGGGCGAGACGGTCACGTCGCTGCAGAAGGTGTCGCTCGGGCCGGGCTGCGCCGAGGTGATCCTCTACACGACCCTCTTCGGCGGCATCGGCGCGCTGCTCCCGCTCACCTCGCGCGAGGACGTCGAGCTGCTCACCGCCCTCGAGATGCACGTGCGGCAGGAGGCGCCGCCGCTCTGCGGCCGCGAGCAGCTCTTCTTCCGCTCCGCCTACTTCCCCGTCAAGGCGTGCGTCGACGGCGACTACCTGACGCTCTTCAACTCGCTGCCCGCCGCCGAGCAGAAGACGATAGCCGACGACCTCGACCGAACGCCCGCCGAGATCTCCAAAAAGCTCGAGGAGCTCGCCGCGCGCATCCTGTAGTGCCGCCGGCAAAGTCGGCGCCGGTGGGAGGGGGCGCTACCATCTGTCGGGGCCCGCCGAGTCCGCGCGTACACGCTCGGTATCGCAGCGCGGCGGGGGTGTCGCGAGGCCCGTGCGCGTGCGGGTAGTCGCTCAGGGGAGCTAGGAACACATATATCACATCATCGCCGCGGTCTCTGTGGGCGCACTCTGTGACGCATGTGCATCACCATCACTACACGCCACGAAATAAATAAAACGGACACCGCTCTACTGTGAGATGGGTAAAAAGGAACAGGCTGACCAACAGGACCGCCGTGTCCCGCGTTAGGCCGGTCGGACCCGATTTTATTAAATTTTCAAGTTTAAGCGCAGACCTCGAGACTTGAACGCAAGCATGTTCAGGCCATCTAGAGTGCCGAACAACATCGCACCGGTTCGATTCGCGCATCACGGCCGCGCAAACTGGCTGCACTGCGGCGCGAGGCTCAGCGGGGCGTCCGGACCACTGACTCGGGCGATGTGGTGGTCGAGCGCAGCCTTCTTGAGCTGGAGAGCCGCCGCAGTATGCGCGGTGGATGGGACGTCGGCCAAACCGCGACGCGCAAGCTGCAGGGAGGAGCTACAGCGGCTCCGCTCCTCATGCTGGTTCGCCAAACCGAGACGTTGAGGTCCTCGTACACTCATGTCGCGCCTCGAGTAGGAGCCATCACGCTGCCCAGCGCTGGACCGTCGTAAGGTCCGGCCTTAGGCCAGCTCGCAGCACTGTATGAACTCACGCTGGCGAGCACCATCCCAGGATGAGGCCTTGAAGAGCGTGCGCCAGGGACGTCCGTATGGCAAAATCGGCGTGAATTCGCTATGAAAACGCTTCCAACCCATCAAGAGCGGGCTCAGAAGAGACGATACTAACCCAGGATCACCAGGGCACCTTAGGGTATCGAAATTTTCCACCCCCCCACCCCCTCCCGCTCCCCCCCCCGCGCCTCTCCCCCTAACTAACACACGCACCACCGCTGACACCCTCACCAGGCCTCTCCCCCCGCCTCTTCGCTCTCGCGGTGCAAGCCGACTCCTGGCGATCGTCCTGGTCAGCGGCCCTTGCCAGGACGGTCCGAGCGCCGCGCTCGCTCCGGTGAGTGAGCACTACAGTAGCACCTGCACCGCCTGTAATGGCACCAGCACCAGCCTCCCAAGCCCCGCCTCTCCAACGTCTCACTCGCCACCCTGCTCGCTGCCGCCCCGCCCGTCGCCACTGCCACTAATCTGCCGCTCCGCAGCCCGCTCCACCTTCCCGCCCGCAGCGCCTCCCGTGCCGACGCAGCCTAGAGACAACAGAGCTGGGTCAATATCACCGCGGGAACGCCTCCTCTCGACGTGGGACAGAGCCTCCTCCACAACGTCGAGAGAGCGACGGCCAGCGTGGCGCGGCGCAACGTCGCGCGGCAGTGGCCGCAGTGGCTCGAGGCGGGCAGCGCCGGCGACAACGAACGCGGAGCGCGCGGCGACAGCGGTGGCGAGAGCCGAGGGACGTGACTACACCCTCGAGCGCCGTGCGCGCGCAACCTCGTCAGCCAACCACGCGCCGCACCAGCGCCGCGAGCGACGCCTCGAGGCACAACGTGCAGCCGCCGCTTCCCCCGCCGCCGCCGCCGCCGCCGCCGCCGCCGCCGCCGCCGCTGCCTCGCTCCGCGGCGGCGGCGCCGCCGCCGCAGACTGTAAGCACCAACAGCCGGCGGCTCGGCACGCGGCGGCCGCCTCCGGCCTGGGGGCGCGTCGGCAGCGCGGCGCGCCACCTCGCTGCTCGACACGCGCCGGACCTGTCATGCGCGGCTGCGCCACCGCTTCCTCGTGCGGCGCCGTCGCCGCCGCCACGCCGGCCGCCTGCTGTGAGCGCCGCGCTGCTCGGCCGCACCCGCCCGTGCCGGCCGCAGCTGCTCTGCCGTCAGCGCCGTCGCCGTCACGGGCCAAGCCGCCGTTGTCGCCGCAGCCACGCCCGTCGGCCTCGCTGCCGCCGGTCCAGCATGGCTGACACCGCCACTACCACGGCACCGGGCAGGTGAGGCGCTAGAGGGTGAAGGGTGCATAGAGGCGAGGTGAGGCGGCACCTAGGGGCAGTGACCCCCGTGAGCCGGCAAGCCGACGCGCCACCGCCGGGCGAGATGGAGGCCGAGCTGCGACCCTCACAGCTCTCGCGGCATGCGTCCAGAGCTCGATTCATCTGCCTCGCCGCTCGCTCGCCGCCTTTGTGGGACCTAAAGAGAGAGGTTCTGAGCCGTCGGGCGGCGCTGATGGTGGCCCGCGTGGGTGGAGCCCGCGGCAGCTAGGCCGCCTGGGCGCGGGGGGGGCGATCCGGTGCTTCAGAGGTAGCGTGAGCGACGGGGGGGGCGAAGATATGAGGCGGCTCGCCTGCAGCGCCCACCTGCTGGGCCGTCTGGACCAGAGAATACGCCTCGGGACCATCGAGCTCGTGCATAAAATGTTCACACAAGTCATCCCAATGGCCTCAAAAAGTGGTAGGTTGCCACCGATTTTCCGTAGCGCCCGACCCGCCACCTCACCGGCCCGGCGTTCGGAGGCGTAAAATCTTGGTCGGCCGTTGGGCCGGTGCCATCGGCCGCGGTCGAGTCGACCGTGCCCCGCCTTGGGCACGATGGACATGTGACCGGCTCCGGTCAAGATGTGCCCCGGCATGGCGGCTGAGGCTCTCAGGTTGGGCGACGCGAGCGCCGAGAAGGTGGAGCAAGACCTCGCGTCCCCCATGGGCTTGCTCGGTTGGGAGGGTTGGATTTGGGTTCTTTGTGATGCGCCAACTTCAACTTCCGGAACGACTCGACAGGGCCCAAAGACGGGGGAGCGACCGGCCTACCCGCGTACGTTAGACGCTCGTGCCACTCGTTACGCGTTCGATTTAGAGCCGTACCTGTTTCATCAGAAGCTCAACTTTTTGTGCATCCACCATGCACGCATTCAACATCAGAAGAAAGGGGGACAAAATCCTTATACGCGGGCGAACGCGGAGTCTCGGACGTCTCGGAGACTCATCAGAACTTCCACGCGGAGCGTAGCCGAATGCGGACATGGCCGAGTGCTGGGGGAAGGTTCTCACCGGCATGGAATGCCGCCAAGGCGAGGCTGCCGTACGCTCGCCACAGACCCTCGGCACCCGCAATCCGCTAGCACCACATGGCGCCTCATAGTCCTCGCCCGCACTGGACCGCCAGGCACGGAGCAGCCGATTGGCCGCAGCTCCATCGTTGTCAAATTCTGCGCGAGCTGCCAGCACCACGGGCTGTGGGTGCCCGTTGAGCGCGTCCGTGTCCTGCCTCCCACCGTCCGCCTCGACAACACGGCGTCCAACGGGGTGTGGAGCACAGCACATACCAACACTGTGCCGCCCTACAGGGTCTGCAACCAGACCAGGCGCTGCACAGGACCCCGGGTCGTCATCTTTAGCGAGCCGCCGCCAAGCGAGACTCCAGAGTCTGCAGTCTCCGCTGCCAGTGACCTCGGGGGCGTGATGGGCTGGCCGCTTGGCACCGTCTCCGCAGAGCTGATGGCAGCAGCGGCGAGCACAGCCAATGTTTCGGGGCAGCCGGGCTCGCAGACCTGGGACGCGATCCCGGAGCAGTGGAACACCTCGCGAAACGAGCATGGCGCGCTGGGCTTGCACATGAAGTTGGCCCACGGGACGCTGGTGCCCGAAGACAGGCGCCGGAAGGTGCCACGCCGGACGGCCAGAGAGCCGGCGCCGCCGGCAGCCGCGTCCAGCGATGCCTCGACGTCAGCGATGCCTCCGCCCGCGGTCCCGGCCTTCTCCGCGGCGCCACCGCTGCCGCTTCCCGCTGACCCGACGGAGGGGTACGACCTCGACTTTCTCGACAGCGTGCTGAGCGAAGACGCCGAGGGCGGTTCTGGACCCTCCCCTGGACCCTCGCCGCCGGAGCCGTCGCTGCAAGTTCAGCTGCTGACCGAGCGCGTGCGCACAGGAGATGGGCTCTGGGGAGGCTGGAACGGGTTTTACGTGGCGGCCGCGCTCGTCGCAGCGCTCGCTGCGATGCTCAGCGGCTTCGAGGGGTACACGTGCGCCTTCGCCTTTGCCGCCGCGGGTTGCTTCTCCGGCGTCACGCTGCTTGTCGGCAGACCGCGGGTGACGGCGCTCGTGGCGATCGGCTCGCTGGTCGCCCTGCCGGCGGTGCGGGTCGGGATCAAGCTGTTTTTGCGCTCGCCCACCGAGGTCGATGAGACGATCCGCTGCGCGGCCACTTCCCCGCTGGGGATCTCGGTCGCCTGCGCTATGGTGGGAGCCATCATCGGCTCGCAGCGCGGCGTCGCGTACCGCCACAAGGTGCGCGCGGTCGGGCTGTACATTATACTGAGCATCGTGGACCTCGGCTACGGCGCCAGGGTCTCCGGGAACGACGCCGTCTTCCACCCGCGCTTCTCTGTCCCCTACATCTTCGCGCCCATTGTCGGCGGCTTCACCGTCGTGGCCAGGGCCGTTGGGCGCGGAAGAGAGAGACGCTTGCCTCGCGACTACATTTACGCGTAGCCTCTCACCCATACTAGCCGCGACCGTCGTGCCACCTCGCAGTCGTCCCACTCTGTCAAGAGAAGAAAGCAAGTTTTCCAAGTAAATGGCCGCCGCAAACGACGAAACGAGCCAGCGGGATACATGTACTCGCCGAGAAGCGATCGTATACATTCTCAGTGTCGTGTAGCCGAGATGGGAGCCAGGGAGAGAAGCAGAAGGAAAGCGAAAGGGGTACCAGCCTGCCCCTGTCGTCCCGCCCCACCTGCAACGGCTGCAAGAGATCTTGGAAGGACGATCAGGGGCACAGGGGAGGAACACGGAGGCGGGCGGAGGGTATGACGTGTGTATCGAAGGTGAAGAAAACAGTGCTGGGACTGGACTAAAAGAAAGAAAGAAAAAACAACAACCCAAACGAGGGATGAAAGAAAGAAAGGAAACAGACAACCCAAGGGAGGGATGGGAGGACGGCACGCCGCCACCACACAGGGATTTTTAAGGAGAGGAGTGTGGTGCTAGCCGTCGCCCACCCTTAACCCTTGGTCGTCGGCCTCTTTCTATCTCCCTTCGCAGTCCCTCGCCGATTCTTGCTGCAACCTTCATGCCACCTCGCGGTCGTCCCACTCTCTTCGTTCCTGTCGCTTAAAAGAGGGATGGAGGAAGACACGCCTCCGTGGCTCGGGTTACACCAATCCTCGCTACCCAACGCGGCCAAAGGATATCCACCTCGAGAACCTCGAGGATGAGCCGCGGATACTCTTTTTGAGCTCGGCCTTCCACAGCCTCCGCTGAGTATCCACTAGCTGGATATGCTCTCGCTCTACACGCTCGCGCCCGCCTATGCGCCCGTCACCCCGGCGGCTCCCCTGAGCCGAGCTGTGAGCGGTGTGAGAAGAGCCGCTCCGCCCGCTGCCGCCGCCAACAGCGTGCGAGACTCGATCGCCACGACGCTCCTCTCCCTCGGGCTTGCTGCACATCTCACGGCGGCGCCGCTGCCTGCGTTTGCCGAGATCACAAAGGCCGACATAATCGCGGCCGAGCAAAAGTGGGGCGACGGCATCGTGCGCGTGGGAGAGGTCTACTCCAAGGGCGGCGACTACAAGATGGCAGCAAAGGTGCTCGTTGACTCGCTGTACGGCTACGACCAGGCGCGGCGGGGGAAGGGGCGCGGCGCGCGCACGAGGCTGCACCTGTGGTGGCGGCCCCGCACCAGCGAATCCTCGCCGGCCGGGAGCGGGGGCTTCAGCGCTCGCCACACCCGCCCTCTCACCGGCCGCGCCGCTGCCGCTGCCGCAGGGCCCGGTGCTTTTCAAGCCGACCAAGGCGTCGGAGAAGGAGTTCCGCCTGACGCCGGGCGAGGCGTACTCGTACTTTGTCACCGGACAGGAGGTTGAGGACAAGGGCTTCGCCCTCCACCCATGGACCAAGGTTCGCTTTGACAACAAGGCGTTTGTCGTCGACGGCGACACCGCCTTTTCGATGGGCAACTACTACTTCACGGACGCGAAGACGGGGGAGGAGACCAAGGTGGACTTCACGTTTGGATACAACCGCGACCTGCTCGGCAACATGCGCATCAACCTCCACCACTCTTCCCTCCCCTACAACGGCGGCGCGGGCCCCAAACCGGCCGCGCCTGCGCTCGCCGTCGCCGCGCCTGCTGCCCCCGCCGCCGCCCCGGCCGCGAAGCCCGCCGCCGTCGCGGTCGCCGCGCCCTTTGATGCCGCCGCCGCCGCCAAGTCTGCGACCAAGGCTGTGACTGGAGGCACCGCCGCCACCGCGGGCGAGGCTCTGATGGGTGCTGGCGCGCTGGGCCTCGTCCTCAACTCGCTGCTGTAGGCGCCTATGAGGGGCGACTGCTGTGGGGCGACTCGCTGCTGTGAGGCGGGGGGGGAGGGGGGGGGGGGGGGGGAGGGGGGTGTCTTCCGTGCGGGCCCGGTGGGCTCGTGTAGCGTGCGGAGGGTGAGGCGTGTGGCGGCGATCGGGGAGGAGGGGTGTGCTCGGGCGAGTTTTGCGCGCGAGGCGCGGGGTGGGTGCCGTGCAGCCACTGCGGCGCGCGGTGTGGGCGTCCCGGCTGGGCCAACGCCGGTCGGGGCTCCCGGATCGCGCCTTCTGTTGCGTAGTAGACGCTAGACAAGAGAGGAGGGAGGGAGGGAGGGAGAGAGAGAGAGAGAGAGAGAGAGAGAGAGAGAGAGAGAGAGATAGCGCGCTACTAGTGTGGCACAGCCGGGGGCACGAACGACCCTTTGGTCGAGGGCGGTAATGGTCATGTTGTATCTTGTAAATCGCCGCTGCGCAGTGACCAGTGTGCATGTAGCATGTGTGCGCGGTTCTCGTTCATTGGGATTGACGACTTTGACCTGACTCTTTGACGACATATTTATGACGCGACGTTCGGCTCTTCGCGCCTTCGCGGCGGGCTCACTGCGGTGCGCTGCCCCTCTATCGGAAGCCCGGGGCTGCTCGCCGCTTTAGCCTTTATGGCTTTAGCGCGTTGATCTCGCGTCCTCGCCATCGTCCATTGATCGACGCTAGACGCGTGATCGCAGGCTGGAACGGTGGTAGGTCACCTCAGTGCTCAGGTGCGGGGACCCAGGGACCTGTTCCTTTTTACCCATCTCCTAGTAGAGGTGTCCGATTCAGTGTCTTGTGTATCCTATGTAGCTCTTACGTACATTCCCGAAGGAGGACTGCTGACGGGGTTTGCGATGAGGAAGGAGCGATCCTTTTTCTCGTCCAGGAGCAGGATTAGCGGCGGCGGCACCACGTTCCACAGCATCCACGACGCCGCCCGGCAACGCGACAACGACGGCAGGGACAAGAATCGCGCATGAGGGGCTGCTGCGTTGCCCCGAGTGTCAAAAAGTTTGCCACTGTGCACCGTTTTTCGTGCGTCCCTGCGTTCAGATGGCAGAGACACATATCGCAGCTTTGGACCTCGCTAAAGAGGCACAGAACGAGGTCTCGCTCTTGGTGCATCGCACGGCTGCGCGGGCCGTGGCTGTCGCCATGGCTGCAGCTTGCGGCCTCGCGGAGCCTCAACGCACCGCCGCCTCTGAAGAATACTTCCCGGCGTGGGCAGAGCTGCTTGACGCCTGCAGAGAGTACTGTCGGTTGTCAGGGTGGCGGTTTCTGCCGCTCGACTTTGACCTCCGTCGCCCTGTGTCGTCTCCCGAAGCTCTCGCAGCGCGTGTGCGAGCACTGCCCACGATTATCCGCTACGCCGAGCGCTGCCGCAGCGCCGGACAGGAAGGCCCTCTCCTCTCTGAGTTCCGGCAGAGCCAGCGACTCCTGGCGCGGGACGCTGCATACCAGATGATGAAGAAGACGTGTGTGGCGCTCGGAGTGAGTCGCGACCCGCGTGAGGCTTCCGTGCGGGCACAGGCGCTGGTCGAGGAGTGGGACTGTGCCTATGAGGATGCGACTGTGCCGCTCCCGATCATCGCTTCCCGGCTTCAGAACCACGAGGCGAGACAGAACGCTGGGCAAGATGCGGAGGCGCCGATGCTACTGCACGCCACGTTCATCGTCGACTTTGCAGAGGCGCAGGGCGAGCTCAAGGAGCTGCGAGACTCACAGACGGCGCGCTGGAAGTGCGTGCCCTTTGCGCGAAGCCCTTGTGAGCCAGCCGGTGGCGTGCAGGTACTCTCGCAACTGGACGAGTTTTGGGTGCGGGTGGAGGAGTGGGGTGGGTACGACGAAGCCTCGCGTGCTCTTGTTGCCGCGCTCACTGCCAAGTCGACGCCCAAGGGTGAGAGGGTGCTCGCACTCACGACAGCAGCGGCGGCGGCGCAGACGGTGAGGGGCAATGCACAAGCGAGACCCCATGTGCGTGCCAAAGGCGTGGGCTGTGCGAACAGGCGAGAGAAGTCGTCACGCAAGTGGCGGGGGCCACTGCCGTCGTCGCCGCGGAGGTCGACGGGGAGGTGGACCTGTTCCTCGATGACATCGAGAACATGCTCGCGGGCGGGGCGGCGACTGCACGCAGGGCTGCCCGGCACTTGTCGCGAGGTCTGCATCCGCTTGCGATGACTCGCTTTCTCGCGGATGTAGGTAGTCGGCACGGCAGCCACGGCCACGGGCGGCGCGGCGAGGCGCCTCTGGAAGAGCTTTGTCGATCGGCGTGGTGGAGGCTCGTCGAGAGGCTCATTCGCGCGAGCCGCTCCGCCCGGCGCTCCGCCCGACCCCTCGTCGAGCGCAACAGCAGGCCATAGTGTGGACGAATGGGCGGAGCAATAATGTTGTTGATGTGAGTGCAGAGGAAATAAATAAATAAAAACGGACACCTCTCCACTGTGAGATGGGTAAAAAAAAGGAACAGGTCCAGAGTGGAATCCTGTAGTAAAATATTTTCTTCCGTGACTTTATCGCCCTCGCTCATCGAGGAGGCTGCGCTGCACAAGCACGGGTGGGAGGGGCTTCTCCTGATGTCAGTGCCAGTGCGCGCCAGTGGCCCCGTACCTAGTGTTGTGCGAGAGATTTGCTAAATTATTTCTAGAGGCGGCTCCCGTGGTTGACCTAAAAGAAAAAAGAAAAAGAAAACGACAACCCAAGGAGGAATACGACAAAAGAAAGCCCGGGTTTTTCTTTCGTAGGTGTGCCGGTGATAGTACTAGCACGCGCCAGTTCGCACCTGTGTCGAGCCTGTCTGCTGTGAGAGAGAGTTGTTTTGTTTAAATTCTTTCGTAGGCCTCTCTCAGGCGCAGCACGCCAAGCTTGCATCTCGTGCTTGCCGGGCCACTGCGCCCCAGAGTCCTCTCGCCGATCAAAGTGTCCTCTCGCTGGTCAAATGGCACGGAAGCGCTCCAAATCGTTGCCCGACTCGCCGAGCAAACTTGCCGAAGTCGGCAAGACTGAGGCTGACGAGCCTCCGCACAATGTTGGGATTGCCGACTATTTCCTCCTCTGCCTATTTGGACTAGCTTCTATGTTCATACTCAACAGAGGCGTGCAATTCGGTGGCTGGCTACGCGACTGGACCGCTCTTCCTGACCAGGCCATTGAATAGGTTGCCGGCCAAGGCATCACACGCTCGTATGTGAAATGCCATGATCCGATGCATCCAGGGCTGGCAATATGGTGCCTGCCCGAACGGTTGGGATAGGTTGCCAGTGCTACGGAGGTGCGCACAGGTGCGGATGTTGCCGGCAGCGCACATCCGGGTCGCCCACTCTTTTTCCTAGCGGACCGGAGCGGGGAGCGCATCGGCTGGCAGAGGGCCAGCGGTCTCGAGCCAGCGGTGACACAGTCACCCCGGCAGTGTACAATTTCAATTAAATCGAGCCGAAATTAACACGCTGTAGCTCCTCCCGTAATCGCTAGTCGAGCCTAGATGTCGTCGAGCCTCCAGACCCAGACCCCGCTCGGCCTGTGAGATGAGCTCCACTTGCGTCCTGGAGCTGGACCTCTTGCCCGTGCCGCCTGCTAGGCCGCCTGTTGGCTGTCCCAAACTCTGCGTCCGCCCCATGTCCTTTGATCGCGGCGACGGCGCCAGCGGCCGTCGGCCACTCCTCGCGACTGGGCGAGCACCCCGATGCAGTCCTGGGCTGACTGGCTCGGGGGTCGCTTCGCCTTCGGTACATACCCCACTGGGTGGGAGGGGAATCCGCTGTATTCGAGCCCCGCGTGAGAGCGGTTTTGTGCACGAGTCGACAGTCCGAGGCGTTTTTTGCAAAGCAGAGGCGGCTCTGTGAGACCTCTCACGCTCTCAGGCCTCAGCAGCGTCGTGGGCCCGGGGCACATTTTGTCGCATTGTCGGTGGTGTCACGCCGCGTGGTGTATTTAGTTTTGTCTGCGCCTCGCCACGACAAGTGTTCTTCAAGTGAGACATCGGTTTGATATGCCCGACGCGTCCGGGGGAGATTTTCGCCAGTCTCGCCGCAATGGGGGGCCGCGCGGTGCCCTGGCCCCAGCTGACGCCTGTGGGACCTTGAGTCTGACAACGAGCTGAGCTTCTCTCCAACCTCAGCGCAAACCGTAATACCTGGGGCCCCAGCAGGATCCGGTAGGGACGGCAGACGCATACACTCATGCTCGGCCCGAAACACGCCCGGCGCACTGCCTGGGTCCCGCAGAGTGAGCGAACGGCAGCGCCGGCGGGCGCTGTAGACATGCCATGCACTGCTCCGCCCACCCCCCCCCCCCGATGCGCGTTCCGCGGCGAGCGGCTCGCCCCCCATGCACTTCAATCTGGTACAGGCAATTTCTGATGGATATGACCATGCCGTCACGATTCGATCCTCTTCTGTGCGTTGGCTGCCTCGGACACGGACGGGGGACGAGGGCGCGAGGTCGCGGGAGCTTGGGTCGCTATTCACGGAGATCGCGCCAGCTAGCGCTAGATCTGTTGAGGGGGGTGAGAGCGAGCAGAGTTGCGCCTGGATGCGTAGACGCAGAGGCCGTGTAACGCGTGAGGTGCTCCACAGGCTCGGCCCCGCATCTATCGCAAACTCGCCGGCCCGGCGGGCCGCCCAGCTCCTTCCTGTCCGAGGAGGCCACCGGCCAAAAGGCAAAAGCGCATATCTTGAAGGTCCGAGACTGGAAGCCCATATAGGCACCTTACACTCCCCCGCAGTATCGCACCTCTTGAGCGACACTACGTTTCCGCAGCTGGGGATCGGCCGCCGGGGATTCTCCGGGTACCCCTCTTTGTACCCGTGCTGGCCGGATTCCTCCTCCGAGCTCCGTGCTCCGAACAAATCAAGTTCGATCGGCCCCAGTCTCGAACTGGCAGCCACTATCTCACCGGAGGTACCATGTTCCATGTCCGAGGAGGCCACCGGCCAAAAGCGCATATCTTGAAGGTCCGATACTGGAAGCCCATATAGGCACCACACTTCCCCTTTGCCTTGCCAACACGGTACATCCCCCTGTGTCTCACTGTCTCCTCACCGCTCTGCCGCCGCCGAATGTCCGACTACGACTCGGACGGTGTCCGCGAGAACGAGGAGACGAGGCGGAGCAACGTGCGCCGGCTCGCCACCCAGCGCGCCGAGGAGGCGGCTGCCGCCGACGCGCGCACTCGCCGGTAGGACGACGCTCAAGAGCCTCCGCACCGGCGCGATCAGCCGAACCCAGCCTGGGCCATGCGCGTGTGCTCGACGTCGCTGGCTCTCGCTCTGCTGGCGTTTCATGCGGCTGAGGCCGTCGTGCTCCAGCCGCGCGTGAGGGCGCCATTGTTTCCCTCACCGCACGCCCTGCGCTGCCTCTCTTCTTCGGTGCGCCTCGCGGCGGAGCCGTCAGAGACCGAGGCAGCCGCAGGCGACGGCGCCGTGCCCGACGGCGAGGGGATGTCGGACGCCAAGGCGGAGAAGGCGGCCAAGAAGGCGGAGAAGGACGCCCTTCGCGCGCAGATCGACGAGCTCGAGAAGAAGCTCACCTCCGCGCGCGGCGACTTCGTGGCCGCGCAGGACGAGGCGAAGGACGCGGGCGAGAATGGCTACCTGCTCCTCGCTGCCAACTTCGAGCGCGAGCGGCAGCGCGCGCGGACGGAGCTGGATGGACAGGCGGGGTACGGCCGTCTCGAGGCGATGCGGCCGCTCCTCCCGTTCGTCGAGCAGTTTGCGGCGCTGCAGGCCGAGGCGGACGGCGCGGACGGCGGCGCTGCAGAGGTGCACAAGTACTACTCGGGGATCCACAAGCAGCTGACGCAGGCGATGGGCGAGCCGCGCCGGCCACCCCTCTGCCTCTGCAGCCTGACAGCGCGCACGCCGCCTCTTCAGGTGCTCGAGGCGGCGCAGCTCGAGCCCTTCGATAGCGCGCCGGGCGACGCGTATGACTGGAGGAGCGCGACGCACCTCTCGACACACACACCTCGACGCAACCCTGTCGGCACACACGCCTCGACGCACACACACCTGCCGACACAAGTCCTCCGCGCCGCGGTTCTCGCCCGCGTGGGCCCGATCCGTGCCGGGGGGGCGTCGGTGGTTCCGCCGCGCCTCGCCTCTGCCCTCCCGCCCTCTGCCCTCCTGCCCTCTCCCCTCCTGACTCTGCCCTCGGGTGCTGCAGGCGGCACCGCGAGGTGGAGAGGCGCCCGAGCGAGGAGGTTGCAAAGAATTGCGTCCTCGAGCAGACGGCGCGAGGCTACACCATGGGGGGGGAGCTGCTGCGCGAGGCGGAGGTGCTTTCAACCCGCCGCGCACACACGCCGCCTTCCCCCTCCCCTCCCCACCGCCTGCCCGACCCCACACCCGCCCCTCCCACCCCTCTCTCTCCCGTCGCTAGGTCGTCGTCTCTTCGGGCTCCGCCGCCGCCGCCGCCGCTGCCGAGGCCGAGGCGGCGGCCGCTGCGGCGGACGCGGCTGCTGCGGTCGAGGCTGCAGCTGCGGCGGACGGCGAGGAGGCGGGCGAGGCTGGGCCTGAGGCGGGGCCTGAGGGATCGGAGTAGCACGGCGTGCCGGGGGGGGGGGGGGGGGGGCTTCGAGTAGGTCTGTCTAGGGGTCACCACAGCAAACGGACCGGAGAGCGAGCCCAGCTCGACTGCAGCCCTGCACCTCGAGAGCGGGCGCGGGGCTGCCAGGTGCTCGCTAGTGGCGTGGCTTGGGCTGGCGCTCGTGTGCACGGTTGGTGTAGGCATGGCGCTAGTTTGGGGCGAGGTGGGGAGGCGTCCGCGTGTCGACTGTCGTTTCAGCGGGCGGGTGCGCCTGCGCGCGTGCGATACAAAAGATTTTTGAGGTCCGGTACACGGAAGCGTCTGGGTAGCGTTGGCATAGCCAGGGTGATGTGTCGCGCGACATCTCCTTCGTGGGGCGCCAAGCGCAACGCACGAGACTTGGTCGTGCGCCCCGGAATGCGGAAAGGTTACTTCCCCCAGGATTGGTCTTCTCTGCCTGCGCGCTCGTGCGGGAACACCCTCGGGCCGGCCGGGTGGGGCTGCGGCTGGAGCTAGCATGGCTCGGTAGAGCCGAGACCCCGTGTTGAGGCGGCGTTCCTGTGGGTGGCTGTGGAATCGGCAGATTCGACCTTAGAGATCTCCAGTATTCTCATCCCAGTGGATGGACGTCCGGACGCCCCTTTGTGTTCCTCTCGCCGTCCGCCAGCGAGACGCTCTGTCGCTGGCGGCCGCAGTTTTCTGTAACGGAAACGTGTTTTAAAGTGTCTAAGTGACACTGTGAAAAAGTGAAAGCGCTAAGCGGTAGCGGACCCCTCGGCGTTTGCGCTGATAGATAGTATGTGAAGCAATTGGGGAGCGGCCGCAACACTGCTCGGTACCCCCCCCTGCACATCTAAAGCCATGGCCGATCTCCCCCCCAGCAACAGAGCTCTGGTGCTGGGGGGGGGGGGGTGCTGGCCGATCTCTGTACAGACAGCTGTGAGTAAGTAGCGTTCCAGGGGCGAGAATTTATGGTCTCACCGGCGTACCCTCCTACTGCCAGCCAGGCGGCGCGGTGAACACAACTGCCTCGTACCGCTCAAACACGAGCCGAGGGGGGAGGGGGCGGCGGCGGCGAAGAGGCGGGAGCTGGGTCCAGTGCGCTCTGCTGCTGCTGGGGGAGGGGTCGCCCCCCCGGGTCCCGACCCCTCCAGCAGCAGAGCGCTGCTGCCGGGGGGGGGGGATCAGACCCCCTTCAGCAGGGATGGCTTTAGATGTGCAGGGGGGGTACCGAGCAGTGTGCGGCCGCTCCTGAAGGAGTAAATTTTCTTCTCATAACACTCTGTGACTGTGAACTGTGAATCGTGAAAGTTCGGCGGTTAGTGGTGCACTATTATCCACTAACCTCCGAGAAGCCCATCGGCTCGCTTCTCATCGCCAACCCTGTCAGCAGAGTCCTCTCCTACGGGAATGTACGTAAGTAAGAGCCACATACAACGACAAGCGTCGCGCTGAGGGAGGGTGTAGAGGATGTAGAGTGTAGAGCGCTGTAGAGCTGTAGAGATGTGTGAGCGCTGGAGAGCGCTGTAGAGCGCTGTAGAGCTGTAGAGCTCTACATCCGCCGCGGGACGAAGCGCCTCCGTTGTAGAGCGATGTAGAGGCGCTCTACAACGTAAAATCTCTACAACAAACTCTACATCGTAAGCCGCGAACGAGGCACGATCGCTCTCCAACATGAGGCGCGTTGCACTTGCCAATGCGGCCCTGGCCTTCTGTCTGCCCGCCCAATGGGTGGCAGGTGCCTCTGTTGCTGTGGCATGCCTCACGGCTGCGACTGGCCGGCGCCTCGGCGCGTCAGCTCGGCTCGGCGTAGTGATTAGTGGCCAGCGCAACTCGCCTGGACTCAACGCTCAGCCAGGAGCTCCCGCACGCACTGGCCAGGCGCTGGCGCGAGTCATGGCGCATGCAACGCGTCTGAATGCTCGCCTCGCCTCGCGCAAATGCGACCGTCCTCGCAGCCGACAGTCCACCGCCTGAAGCACAGCGACGAATGCGGCACCGGCGACACATGGCAGGCTGGTCATGACGCAGTTATAGGGTGTTGTGTGCCGTCGGAGTGACTCTCTGTGTGTCAGGGATAGTCAGGGCTGTCCATCAGAGCTCCAGTAAGCTCGGAGACACCCCATTAGCGCGGCTCGACCTCTTTGAGTCACTGCCTTCCCGGCGGTGTGTGGCTGTAGAGCCTCGACAACAAACTCTACCGCAAAATCGCGCTCTACATCGCTCTACAACGGAGGCGCTTCGTCCCGCGGCGGATGTAGAGCTCTACAGCTCTACAGCGCTCCAGAGCGCTCTACAGCTCTACAGCTCTACAGCGCTCTACACTCTACATCCTCTACACCCTCCCTCACGCCTCAGGCGTCGCGGGGGAGCTTTTGCGAGGGAGGGCGAGACGACGATCGAGGGGTCCCGTACCACGCGGAATCGACCCTATCCAGTGCTCAAGTGCTCAAGCTTTTGCGACGGCGTTTTTTAGCTCGGTGGGCCAGCATTTCGGCGATAGTTTACTGATGAACTACTGCCCGGCAATTAGCAGGCGGACAAAGGCCGAGCTGCTATGCCGCAGTTCGGTGGCGCCGTGCCGGTGGTGCTCAGACCGGTGCGCAACCCACACGCAGCCACACCTCACGCGCGCTCCACCGCGGCCCGACCGGCAGTACGGTCCTTGGCCCTGCAGGTGCCGCTGCAGACGATGGGACCCATCGTCTGACCCTATGATGGCAGGATCCAGCAACTGGGGCACCACGCCTCAGCAGGAGGACACCGCGTCGAGCGGGATGGCGGAGCGCATCTCCACCCAACAGGGCGTGCTGCATGACGCCAGCACCGAGTGCTGGGGAGGCCTCCTCACAGGCACGGCCTGCAAAACCGGTGAGCGCAGCGCATCATGAAAGCACATCGCGACCCGCGCCGCCTCACTCGCGCCTCTAGGACGACCTCTCCCTACTCCTCCCTCCTCCAATCCCCTTGCAACAGGGCTTTACGTCGCGTGGAGCAATTCCCAGACGGCCTTCTCGGCGCACTTTTGTGCGAGCTGCCAGCAGTGTGGCGGTGCGCCCGCCGCGTCCCTTCCATTGTCTCCTCGCCGAGTTCCCAAATCCTCCTTCCCTCTCCGCTCCGCGCACCCACGCGCTTGCAGTGCATATCCCCGTCTCCCGCATGGTGGTGATGCCCGATAACTCAAAGAACACGCTCATCAACTCGCCGTCCAACGGAGTCTGGACGTCTCACCTGAAGCTGCCGCACTTCCGCGTCCTCAACCAGACGTGCGCTTGCTGCACCCCAGCCCCCTCCGCTCCGGTGGACCACCCCCTCCAACCCTCCGCACAAGCAGCAGCAACCAGCACGCCGCCATCCTCCCTTCAACCCCCTCCAACCAGGCGCCGCTGCAAGGGCCCGCAGATTGCTGTCTTCTCTGATACGCTCACCTCACACCTCGGCGGGCTACAAAGAGACTTTCACCTCCCAGGCCCGCACCAAGCAAGACAGCAAAACGTTCCTCTTCTCACGGACAAGCGTCTCTGATGCCCGCTCCCTTCCGGCCGCTGGCTGCAGTCTTGTCCAGACACGGAGAGGAGATCCTCATGCTTGAGGTGCGCAGAGGCAGCGGCCCGCCCAGCCTTTTTCCACCCCTCCTACCTCTCTTTGCAAGACTCGTTGGGCGCTGCTCGGTAGCAAGACTCACTTGGTGCCGCCGCCGCGATGCAGGGCTGCTTTCGCGCAATACCGCCCGAATGGCAACGCAAGACACACCAGGCCTCGTTGGAACAGTGCATCAAGTTCGAGCTTGCACATGGCACGCTGGTGCGCCACCACACGTTGCCGTTCGTTTTGCCTCCCTCACAGCCCTAGTATGCACTAATGGCTGAAGGTGCCCGTCATCGAGAAACTGGCATTGATGAGAGGCGCCCGGAGAAGCGGCCCAGCTGCGGCGCTCGCGGTGGCCAGCGACTCGCCGTCAGCGGCAGTGGAGGTGGAGGTGGCGACGATCGTTGCGACGTGCTCACCGAGCTGTCTCAGACCCGCGGGCGCTACCTCCGCCGCTGTGACCAACACCCGCGATTTTGCGAGCGTCTGCCGCGTCGCCCCTTCATCGTATGTGCTTCATGCAAAGACGCAACGCGCGGCAAGCGAGTCGGACTCCGCGGCGCCTACACCACCCGCGCCGGTTCCCGTGCCAGAGCTTCCCCCAGCGCCGGCCCCAGGCAGCATCTGCAGGCCGGTGGCGCTGAGGGCGGCCGCATGGCCAGCGGCGCCGCCGGGGCAACTGCCCGTCACCACGGGCGTCGTCATTGGCTCGATCGACATCGTCGGATGCGCCGTCCCTGCGGGTCAGGCGATGGTGATGCATACAAACCCGCCGCGGCAAGCCCTAGCCGCACAGCAGGGCGTCATCCCGCAGCCGTTGCACCTGCCCTCAGCTGACATGCAGTTTCTGCGCTACATGCAGAGCATGTCCGTGCCCACGCCGGGGCAGCCAACGCCTCCGCAGCATCGCTCGCCCGCGCTTGCGCCCACGCCCGCTCCCTCCGCCTTCAAGGCATTTGTCAGGCTCGGGGCAACTCCAGCATACCTGCAACCATGAGTGAGTCAAATACACGTGACGTCCTGTCAGATGGAGATAGAGAAAAGTAGTGCGGAGCCGAGTCGCAATGGTATATATTTTCTGGGTGTAATGGAGAGGAAGTATGTATGTAACTAGTGAGAGGACTCGAGATTGGTTCGAGATTGGGGCAGACTTTTCGGCGGGCGAAATGCGGCGGTTTGGATGCGTCCCCTTTGGTGACGACCTGTTGGTACGACCTGTGGGACGACCTGTGGCAGCGACCGATGCCGTCACCGGACGCGGCGGCGAGGCACACGGGCGCCGGCGTGGCGCGTCGGCAGGCCCACCACGAGCGGATGCGCGACGAGCGCGCTCGGGAAGCGGCCGCGGGCGACGCGGAGCTTCCGCCGGAGGACGACGCGGTCGAGATGGCGAGCGCCGCCCAGCTGCTGGACAGCGTGGCGGAGGTGGGCCCGAACTACACCCTGCTGCGCAGCAAGGAGACGAAGGCGAAGCGGCGGAAGCGACAGCGCGAGGATGCCAGGGCATATAGGTGCATGCGCATGTGCATGCACATGTCGATATAGGTGTCTAGCGCGCGGCGAAAACCCAAACAAGAAACTCAAGTCATCAAAGTGACTTAAAACCCACTTTCACGAAAAGACACATGAAACACGAGAGTCTCTCCTGGCGCACACAGGTGATCTGGGCCGCGGCAGATAGAGAAACACACCAGACATGACACACGGCCGCAGAACGTAAGACGCCGTCACGCGAGGCACGGGCCCATCCGCTCGCGACCATCAACGCTCAGGTCCTTTTGTCTGAAAACAGGGGCTGGAGGGGCGGCGGCAGCGCGCATGGGCGTACCATCTGAATGGGCGGAGGCGCGCACGGGCGGACCCCGGCAGGCGAGAGCTTGAGCGCCTGTGGAGAGCGGAAGGCGTGGTGAACCGCGCCCCCTCCGCGCGTGTGAGAGTTGCGCCGCGCACCGACTCCATCGACGCAGCCACGGGAGACAGGCACTGCGAGCCTACTCCATGACGCGCAGAGGTCGATGCCAATGCGATATGGGTCACATGGGCGCGGGAGGGCGCGCCTGGTGCTGACCATCCCCCTCCTACGGGGCTCCTGCTCGACCCACACAGAGGGAGAGGGGCGGCGCTCCTCCGCCCCGGGAGTGCCGTCACCAGAGATAGCCCCCAAGGCCATGCGCCGAGAGCTTGCGGCGGCTCCCTTAGGGGGCTATCCTCCTGAGAGAGTCCGGGCGTGCCGACTGGCGAGCTCCGAGGGGGCTGGACCTGCTTCGGCTTCGGTGCGCCAGTCACCGAGGCGGAGTCATCCACGGCAACGCGGACGGCCAGCGGCGAGAAGAGGGAAAGGGGTCTCAGCGGCACGGAAGCAGCGCCGTGTCGATGCTGGAAGGTGCGTGCAGAGCTCACATCCTGCGAGACGGGCGGCGGAGGCAAGGCGCCGGCCGAGTTGACGGCTGCCGACACGAACTGGAATGGCCAACTGCCGAGCTCCATGGCGCGTTGGTGCATGTCAAGGCGCTGGCGTTTGGGCGTGTCCGAGTCGGATGGGCACGGCTTGAACGCCGCCTGCGCCTCTGGGCCGTGAGGCACGTCTCTGCTTGTGACGAGCTCGGTCGCCAGCGGATTGCCCGGGCGCTTGGGCCGATAGCCGGGCGAGGAGGTGGTGGCCTGCTCGCGCTCGAGGTGCAGCTCGACCAGCTCGTCCTCCAAGCCAGTCTCCGAGTGCTCGCTCAGCATTAAGCACGCGCGGAGCTTGGAAAGGGGGGCTCGCGAAGCGGCGTGTAGCAGATACGCCAATGCGACAAACAAAACTCCAATGCGATGTAATGGGGGAAGGGCGCGCGCGTTTCGCGGCCGCCGCCCGCAACAGATGGAAGATGAGCGATGGCAACCCTCGGAGACCCGTGTTTACTTTTTTGGCCCTTGCCCTGCGAACGCGCACCCCCGGGGCTAGGGCTTTCTTGCCCGCAACCCGATCCCGATCATCCGGCCCGCTGGGTGCGCTTCTTAGCTCCCCGGCCCTGGATGTGAGGCTAATGACCGCACTCCAAGTGCTCCAAGTGCAATTACAGTCGTACTCGAGTAGTTGGGTCGTGGCTCGGTATCCAGATTGATCTTTTTCAGTGTATATGTATCTCTCTCTCTCAGTGTACGTACGTACTTTCGACCTGGCTGAGCCGGGCGAGGCCCCCGGGGGCAAAGACGAGATCAGCGAGGTCAAACTTTGGACCCCCCTCCGGGGTGGCTTGCCCGTTGGGGTCGGCCGCGCCGACACCGGAGGCAACCCCGGCTCCGTTGGAGACAAGTTCGCCTTCGGCAACACCGAAGAGCGCGCCCGCCTTGCAAACATGGGCTGCAAGCAACGCGGGTTCCGTGGTCAACGGGCGTTCGACCACACCCACCGGCCAAGGCTACGTCAAGTCACAGCGTGGCCACTACCATGATGGGATCTTCACCAAACGAAACAAGTTCAACCTGCTTCTCCACGAGACATTCGGCGGCGGCTTCTCGCCGCCAGCAGTTGCAAAGATCAACCGCCTTGCGCGCAAGGCTCAACGCTCGGGCGTTGACCGCACCGCGTACCCTCCCCACTCCCGCCTCTCATTTGTGTCACACCACGCGGAACGCATCTCCATCGCTTCGGTGAAGGGGGTGAACCGTGCCATCCTCGATCGCCGTGCAAAGCTCGCTTCCGAGCTCTCACGCCGCGCGTAGGGCCCTCAGGGGCCTAGAGAACACAAACCCCCTCTCTCTTTTCTCCTCATGTACGTAGCTCTTACGTACATTCCCGGAGGAGGACTGCTGACAGGGTTTGCGATGAGGAGCTGCGCGAGCGCGGGTGGCCCCCTCCCTCCCCGCCCTTGGCCGCCGGGCGGACGACCGGACCGCGGCTTGGCGCGGCGAGCGAGGCCGACCGCGGGGAAGGGGGCCGGTGAGGATGGATAGCGTTCGTGTTGTTGGGCTCATGAACGGGAGGGCGGCACCCCCCGGTGGCGCTCCGGCCGGTGTGCGCTTGGGCACGTGGAGTTGGATTCGGGTACTTTGCTGGTATGGTATCTGTGAATAAGTGGAGTATTTACTTTTACACCCCTTTTGGGGTGTTCACGACCACTTGCGGTCATTACGCACTTGTGTGTTCACGCCCCTTGCGGCGATCGTTTCACAGTCTCATACCGTTTTCAAGGAAAAACAAAATACGCGAACCCCCCCCCCCCTTCTCTGACGTAGCCAGCCCTCTTGTGGCTTCGACGCACACGCTGCTTCAGCCACAGAGTCCTGGACATGTCTATCAGAACTTCCTTGGGGGTGGGAGTCGCTAAACATATTCGCCGGGGCGGTCACCGCTGCCGCCCCCGGGGCGGTCGCCGCTGCCGCCCCCACAGGGCGATTTCAGCAAGTTTCATTATGAGTCGCCAGTTCGAACTATGAGTTGTCGATTCGACTCTCGGGGCCGCAGCCGTTGCTGCCCCCGTCCCCCCCCCTCGGGTTCGTCAAGCGCCCGCCGTTTAAGTTTCGGGCGCTCATGCCTAAGTGAGGGTGTGAACGGGACTACGCCGCCCCTCCCTGAGAACGAGCAGCACACCCCCCCAACGACTAGCCGATGCCCGAACATCCTCTTAGTCGTTGCATATGTTAGCTCGTACCTAAGCTACGGTGTCATGCTGAATGAGTACGGCGACGCAACCTCCGTCTGCTCACACCATCTCTCTATGGGATGGGCGTCTTGTCTATTCATGTGTGAAAGGAGGGTCCCAGCGCCGGGGCGGCAGGCAAATTGTCCTATGCCTCTTCAATGCCATCTTCAGATTCACCCTCGTAGTCCTCGTAGTATTCGTCCTCGGCCGTGGCGAGGTAGTGCTTAACAACACCGTCATCTTGCTCCTCATTTGCTTTGGAAGCTGACGGCGATCTTTTCCAGGATCTCATCCCGGATCTTCTTGCTGTAGCACAGCTTCGGGTTCTTGTACCAGCAGTGCTTGATGTGGTGCTGGTGGTCCTTGCCACAGACCTCACCGTTTGGGAAGCGGTACGGGCACTGCGTGACCGGCTGAGTGCACTCGCTCCTGTTGTGGTTACCGTCGCAACGGGAGCAACGGCCCTGTAGGCCCGAGTCCCACGTTGCGGTGGGTTTGGAGGATCCCGGGGGAGGCTTGTCTCGCTCTTGGCGCCTGTCCCCGTCGTCGCGCCCCTGCCGATCACGAGGTTTCTCTGGGCCCCTCATTGGCTTGTCAGCCCGCCTCTCGGGTGCAGTATACAGCAACCGCGCGTGTTGAACTTTCGTCGACTGGAGTTTTGTCTCTCGCGTCAGCGAATCTTGCATGTTCTCGGCCAGCTTGTCGACGTGCTGCTTGTAGAATCATTGTAGTCATCTGTCGGCTTTCCGAGCAATATGCCAACACCGCTGATGCACGACTCATACATGCCCTCGGTCTCAGCGTTGATCGAGAAGACAAAGTTGTCATAGAGCTCCGCCGCCGACGGCTTTGGGTCGAGGTCGTCGACGCGAGAGAGCCAGTTGTTTTTGAACACCTGCGGGCTCTGCTCCGCCTGTAGGCGCATGTCGCGCAGCATCTGCCGTAGGATGGGCTGGACTTGTTGGCCGCCCATGAAGTCCGCCTTCATAATCTCCATCGCATGCACACCGCTCTTGCCGGCGCGCTTAGCTAACTAACGATTGCTTGGAGCACTTGGTTATACTTGGAGCACTTGGAGTGCAGTTATCAACCTCACATCCAGGGCCGGGGAGCTAAGAAGCGCACCCAGCGAGCCGGATGATCGGTGTCGGGTTACGGGCAAGAGAGCCCTAGTAGCCCCGGGGGTGCGCGTTCGCAGGCAGGGAAAGGGCCGTAAAGTAAACACGGGTCTCCGAGGGTTAGTTCCGTGTACCGGGTTTCCCTAACACACCACATGTACTCCACGTACGTACACGGACACGCCTCGCGAGGTTATCGGGGACTTTTTATGTCGCTAAAATCCGCTGATATCCGCGCGAATGTCGAAATGATTTCGCATCTCGCGCTCCTGATCGGCGGCGCCTCTGCGCTGCAGCTGCGACCGCGCTGCGGTCACGTGCGCTGCGCCGGCGATTACGAGGCGAAAAATCCGCTCATCTCCCTCCTCGGCACGCTTCTCCCCAGCAAGGGCGGCGAGGCACAGCAGACAGCGGTGGATGCGCTTGCGGACATCGACTGGGAGTCGCCCAAGGCGCGCGGTCTCTCGACGGAGCAGATGGCCGGCCGAATCGACACCGGTCTGCGCGAGCGCGGCTGGTTTGTGACCGGCCGAGGGATGCCGGAGCTCTTCAGCGACAGCTTTCGCTTCTCGGACCCGGACGTGCAGCTGGACGGGTACGAGCCGTACTGTCGGCAGGTCCGCCGGCTCTTCAATCAGGAGACTTCCGCCATGGAGGTGGTCTGCGCTGCAGCCACGGGCCCTCGGGCAATCACGGTGGTCTGGCGGTTGTCGGGCGGCGTTAACCTCGGCGCGTTTGGTGTCGCAATCAAGCCGTACGTCGTGACCACCACGCTGGAGACCGACGCCGACGGCCTCGTCTCTGCCCAGGAGGACCACTTCTCCATCCCCGGCTACGACATCCTCCTCTCTGCGCTGCTCCCGCCGCTGCGCCCGCTGCTGCAGCCCGAAGCCCCGCCCGTGTCGGTTCTCGCATCCCGGTACGACCCGCTCACGTGCGAACCGCTCGCGCCCACGGCTTCCGACGAGGAGGAGCCCGGTGTGGCGACGAAGGGCGTGTGGTTTGCGACGGAGGCATTCGGAAAGCTCGCGGCCGCGGTCAAGGGGCCGCCGCCGCCGCCGCCGCCGACGGAGCCGCCTCCAAAGGAGTCGGACCCTTAGATGAATGCGGCCCCGCGCGCACCGACTCGCACTCGAGAGAGGACGCGCACTCAGTGTGCCACCATAGGACTTGGACGAGGCGATCGAGCGCCTGGCGGCTGACTACGAGGGGAGCGAGGCGGACCCGCGGCCCTCCTCTGACGAGTCGTCTTCATCCACTCAGCTCGGGTCGCACTGTTCACCAGGGGGACCCGCGGCCCTACTTTCTCACCGGCGCGATGGACGTCGCGCTCTACGACGAGCAGTGTGAGTTCGCAGACCCGTTCGTCGCGTTCCGTGGCCGCGACCGCTTCGTCGCCAACCTCGAGAACCTCGCGGGTGAGAGACGCCCTCCCGCTTGCAATCCCAGCTGGCCCTGGATCAGCCGAGGTGGCTGGCCGCGCAGGCGGCTTCATCACCGAGTCGTCGACGCGCACGCTCTCGTCCGAGATCGAGCGGGGCGACGCGGCCGCGGGCGTGCCGCCGTCGTACAAGACGAAGCTGCTGGTCAAGCTGCGGCTCGGCCTGCCGTGGAGCCCGGTGCTGGCGTGGCCGTGGGGCGTGGAGCACGTCTTCGACCCGGCGACTGGCCTGGTCGTGCGCCACCTCGAGAGCTGGGACGTGAGCCCGCAGGAGGGCATCCGGCAGCTGGTCAGCCCCGGGGCGGGCAGGAAGGTCAAGTGAGGTGTCTCTGCGCTAGCCTAAATAGACCGGGCAGTCTGACAAGGGCGGCTTCTGCGTCCACCACCCTCGCCCAGGGATCTACAATGCTGTCTTAAGGTCCGACAGGTTCGGCACCGGGCACCGCCTCGGTATACAAAATGCGCCTGCGGGCGGACCCTCACAGATCACAGATCACTTGATCTCAGCGCTTTCCGTCTCGAAAGAAATCCCTTTGCCCCAAACGATGGTGGGGCGGCGCCCTCAGCGCCCTTGTCTCTTCTTGCGCTGTCCTCACGCGCGCGCCTTGCCTCAGGTGTACCAGGGCGGCGAGGATGGGCGTGGCCGGCGCATTTTCGTCGGCAACGTCAACTACGAGGTCAACGAGGACGAGCTCAGGGATCACTTCGGCAAGGTGCGCATCACGCGCAGGGCCCAAACATGCGCAGCTGCGCGCGCGCGCGGGGGGGGGGGGGGGGGTGGCGCCAACTATCTGCCTGCCCCCTGCCTACAGTACGGCGACATCTCGATGCTCTCCGCCAAGGAGGGCTTTGCCTTCATCGAGTACACAGACCCCAACGCGGCCACGGTGCGCGCTCTCTCTCCCCTCCCCTTCACTGCCGGCCTCTTCGCCCGCACCCCGTCCCGCCCTTCTTGCTCGCTACCCACCGCCCCCCGCCCACGCGCGGCAGGACGCCATCCGCGGGATGCACAACTTTGAGATGAAGGGGCGCGGCCTTCGCGTCGAGTTGGCGACGCAAAAGACGGAGGACCGGGGGCCGCCGATGCGGAGGGACCGGCGCGACGCGGACCGCGACGGCGGAAACTTTGGCCGCGGCGACGGCGGAAACTTTGGCGAGCGCGGCCGCGGCCCGCCGCGCCAGTCGGAGCGCAACGACCCGACGCGCCACCTCTTTGTGGGCAACCTGCCCGACACGACTGGCGAGCAGGACCTGCGCAGCCACTTTGAGCGGTGGGGCAAGGTGACGCGCGTCAAGTTCCTGCCCAAGGCGAACGGCAAGACGACGCTGGCCGCCTTCATCGACTTCGACTCCGTCGACGAGGCCATCGGCGCCAAGCAGGAGGAGCACGACGTCGGCGGAAACATCCTCCGCCTCGACTTCAACCGCGCGCCGCCGTGGGGCGACAACCGCGGCGGCGGCGGCGGCGGCGGCGGGGCGCCGCCGCCGCGGTACGACGATCGGGGGCCGCCCCCGCGGGACGACTACGACCGGCCGCCGCCTCGCTATGACGACTATGATCGGGGCCCTCCGCCGCCGCGCTACGACCGGTACGACGACCGCGGGCCGCCGCCTCGCTACGACGACAGGGGCCCGCCTCCGCGCTTCGACGACTACGACCGGGGCCCACCCCCGCGGTACGACGATCGGGGCCCGCCGCCTCGCTACGACGATCGCGGCCCGCCGCCCCGCTACGACGACTACGACCGCGGCCCGCCCCCGCGCGAGCGCGACTACTACGACGAGCGGCGGTACAACTCACCCCCCCTCCCCGAGACCACCGCCCGACAGCACCAACACCGCACCCCCGCGGCGCGCGCGCGAGAGAGACGGAGAGGGCAGAGGAAGAACGCGCAGGAACGGCCAGCGTAGCTCCCAACAAAGCGCTGACGACCATCCTACTTAGGGCCACCACCCATGGACTGATGCTCTCCCCCTTCCCAGCTCGCACCTGCCTGCCGCTCCTCAATCCGCCCCCTCCTCGCGCCCCACGCGTCTTGCCCCCCCGACGCTGGCCTCTCCCCCGCTCAGGTACGACGACCGCGGCCCGCCTCCGCGTTACGACGACCGCGGCCCGCCGCCCCGCTACGACGATTACGAGCGTGGGCCGCCGCCCCGGTGTGCCACACGCGCACACGCACGCGGCAGCACACACACCAGTGCAGCCCACGCGCCCACTCCCCCCCCCCCCCCCCACCTCTTCTCCTCTTCTCCTCTTCTCCTCTTCTCCTCTTCTCCTCTCCCACACCTCTCCCCACGGCGCGGGGCCAGGCAGGGCCAGCGCTCAGTACCGACTCCTGAATCTAATATAGCAACTCCGAGACAGGCGGCCCTCGGCATCGACGTGCTCTCGCTCTCCGCCACGCCCATCCCGCGCACCATGTACATGTGCATGTCCGGCATCCGCGACATGTCCTCCCTCGAGACCCCCCCCGACGGGAGGAGGCACGCCCAGAGATGCTAAAAGCCCAGAGATGGCGCCGCATGGCCGTCTCCACCTCGCTGCATCTCGGATCACGCCTCGCGACCCCTCTCCCCTGCAGGCCCGTCGAGACGCGCGTCATGACGCGGCAGCGCGAGCTCCTTTCCGCGAGGCCGCCCTCCCCGCAGGACGAGTGTCCATGACGCGCCCCTCCGGCCCCTCCAGGCACGACGAGTCGGTCTGTGACGCCATCCGCGCGGAGATGGCTCGCGGCGGGCAGGCACCCTTCCTGGACACGCTGTACACACCTCCTCCACGCCTCCTGCACGCCTCCTGCACGCCTCCTGCACGCCTCCTGCACGCCTCCTGCACGCCTCCTGCACACACTGGCGCAAGTCTTCTTCGTCATGCTAACCCCAACCCCAACCCTAACCCCAACCCTG
This sequence comes from Emiliania huxleyi CCMP1516, assembly GCF_000372725.1. Lineage (NCBI taxonomy): Eukaryota > Haptophyta > Isochrysidales > Noelaerhabdaceae > Emiliania > Emiliania huxleyi. The sequence goes on along the minus strand of NW_005200881.1, from coordinate 334,612 downwards.
ACCCCAATCCTGACCCCACCCCCAACCCCACCCCTAACCCCAACCCCCGACCCAGGTCTTTTACGTCGTGCCTCGCATCGAGCACGTGCAGCGCGAGATGGACTTCCTCACGAGCCTCGTCCCCGAGGCGCGCCTCTCGTACGCGTACGGCGAGCTGCGCGACCTCGAGCCGCGTCCTCGGCACGGACCCTTCCCTCACCCTTCGCTCGCACCCTATCTGCAGGCAGCTGACACCGCTGGCGTCGGCGTACCTCGTCTCTCGGTCCCTTCCCCGACCCTCCTCTCGCGCCCTGCTGCAGGCGGGCTGCGCGACCTCGAGCGGCGGATCGTCGACTTCACGCTCGGCGAGTCGGACGTGCTGGTGGCCACCACAATCATGGAGAACGGGATCGACATCCCCAACGTCAACACGATCGTCGTGCAGGACACGCAGCTCTTCGGCCTCTCGCAGCTGCACCAGCTGCGCGGCCGCGTCGGGCGCGCCTCGGTGCAGGCGTACGCGCTGATGATGCACCCCGACCCGGCGACGCTGCGGCCCGAGACGCTCGAGCGGTTGCGAGTCCTCCAGAGAGAGACGGGGCTCGGCGCGGGGCGCGCCGTTCCCTCTCGCGCGACGCCGTCTTGCTGTTTGGGCCGCCCCATCACACGCATCGGTGTGAACGAAGGCACGCCCTCTCGCGCGCCGACCTCGAGCTGCGAGGCGCCGGCACGCTCTTCGGCACGGCGCAGAAGGGCAGCTTCGGCGCCAAGGAGGTCGGGACCGACTTCTACTTCGAGGTGCTGCAGCGCGCGATGCGCTACATCGAGGAGCAGCGCGAGTCGGGCGTCGACGCGGCCGACATCAACACGGCGCTGCAGGGAGACGAGCTGCTCGCCGCCCTCGGCCTCGACGGCGACGAGTCGTCGCTGATGGACCTCTCCGACGCGCTCGCCGCAAAGTGAGGCATGCAGCGTAAAATTTTCGCCCTGTTTGGTTGTGCGCCCGCCCCGCGTGTGCCGGCCACCCCGCGCTGCAGTAACGCCGAGAAATACGTGTTACGTGTTACGTCACAGACACAGTACACTGGGCGGTCCACACCCGTACCTGTGTTTATCTTGAGACACATGTATTATGCGAGGCCGTATAAAGCTTCACGCGCAGACGCTCGCTGTGTCGCAGCACCGCGCACCGCGCGGCCCTTCTCAGGTCACGCATCAGGCATCACGATAGAGGATCGAGCCTCGCGAGGGACCCCTGCAGTCGCCCACACCACGACCGCCCACCACGGCCCCGAGGAAAAACTACGGATGCTGTCTACTCTCAGCGACTCACCGACATCGGCCTCCCATCGCGCTCACTTCAAGCGAGAGAGCTGCTCCCGCTTGCGCTCCACCTCTCTCGCCCTCTCAGCCGCAAACTGCTCGACCGACTGCTTCGCCTCCGAGGCCGCTTTTCCCGGCATAGTGAACGCCTCGCTCAACAGCCGGTCCACCTCGCCCTGAGCCGCGGCAGCCGCACGCCCCGGAGCCGCCCGCACGCTCTCCGCCGCCTCCTCCGCCGTCGCCTGCGCCGCCGCCACCGCCGCGTCCAATCGATCCTGCGCCGCCGCCTGAGCCTTTGCTGGCGCCGCCTGCACCTCCGCCGCGATCGCCTCCGCCTTGGCCCTTGCGGCGGAGGCGACGGCATCGGCAGCGCCGGTCACGGCTTCGCCGACCGCGGCCGCAGCCTTGTCCAGGACCCCAGGCGCAGGAGGCGGAGGCGGCGGGATCGCCTCATCCGCAATAGGCGCCTCCGTCTCTGGCTGCTCAGCTGTGAGGCGCACCGAGCGGCGCGGCGTGAGCGTGGGCGCGAGCGAGGCCAGAGCGCCGAGCCGCAACGCGGAGGAGCCCGAGGTGCACAGAAGGAGAAGTGCGACCGAAGCCTTCATCTTGGTTCTTCATAAAGAGAAAGCGAAAAACCACACAAGGCACTCTCTCACATGACAAGCGATCCCACGTCAGCGATTGTGGGGACTACATGATTACATGAAGGGTGGGGGGGGCCGTCCGCAGAGCTAGGCGGCGCGGGCACCCCCCACTGGGGCCGAGCGTAAGAAGCCGTTTGCCACAGAAACTGGAATCTAACTTTAAAAAATAATCAGTTTCTGAAAAAGAAATTTGCGTGCTTCGCTCTGCCCAGTGGCGCCATCCTCTCCCGCGCCCTCGCGCGCGCGGTCGACTTGACGTGGGAGCCGCGCCCCGGGCGAACCAGGGGTGCACCTCGCCGCCTGGCCGGCATGGCCTCGCCTCACGACGCCATCGACCTGACGGGCGACTCCGACGAGGAGGAGCCTCAGCTCGCCGTCGCCGGGCCGGTCTCCGAGTCCGGCGAGGAGCCGGAGCCCATGCCCCGTGAGCCTTCGCCGCATCAGATCGATCCCGCGCCACCAGCGCCGCCGCCGCCGCCACCGTCGGATGAGCTGGATCCGGAGCAAGTTGAGGCAGTGCGCGCGGTGCTGCAGCACGAGCGGCTCAAGCTCGGCCAGTACGCCGAGAACCTCGTCGCCGCGGGCTATGACGATGTCCGCTACATGCGGCATCTCACGACGGAGGAGCTGAGAGTAGCCGGGCGGGAGCACGCCTCTATGAAGCAGGGGCACGCTGCCAAGTTCGCCAAGTGGTTCCACGAGGCGGCAGGCGGAATGCTGCCGGACACGGCCGCGGCGGTAGGCGCCGGCGTCGATCCCGCAGCAGGAGCAGGGGCGGCGGCGCAGGCGGAGGCAGCGGCGGTGGCGGCGGAATCGGAGGCGGAGGCGGCGGAAGCGCGGGCGACGCCACCGCGCAAGCGCTCGCGGCACGAGGCCGCGCACCCGCCGCCGCAGCAGGCAGGAGGTGGCTCTGCCGGGAGCAGCGAGAGCCACGCGTCTGCTGCCGGCGCAGCTGGCGGCGCGCCGCTCGCTGCGCTGAGCAGCGACGACCAGGAGGTCGCGGGGCGGCTCCTCCCCTTCCTGAAGGACCACGGGCGGCGCGAGGAAGCTGCAGCCGCCAAGGCGTGCACCCCCTCTCCCCTTGCGCACCCCCTCTCCCCTTGCGCACCCCCCCGTGCCAGCCGCCGGCCCGGCTCGAGGGTATTCCCACCACACGCGCACGGCACACCCGCAGGCGGCCCTGCTGAGCCTGCGGCCGGCGAGCGGGCCGCTCGGCAACCTCTCCGCCAGCGACTTCCGCGTGTGCCCCTTCAGCGACCGCGGCCTCGCCGGCGGCATCTGGAGCAGCGACTCTCGCCGCGTCGCGCTGCTGCAAAAGGGCGCGCGGGCGGGCGGGCGGCGCCACTGGCCGCCTCTCGACTCTCCGTGACACGTCCGCGACTCTCGCCCACAGGCGGCGCCGCCGGCTTCATCCGCGGCCGCGCAGCGCATGGGCTCCTCTCGATTGCCGGTCACGGCGACGGCGACGCGGCGCTGCGCGAGCTGCGCGCGCGCGCAGAGGCGCAGTACCGCCAGAAGGCGGTGACTGTGCGCGTCAAGGCGTATGGGCTTCGGTCGGCGGCGCCGGGCGCGCGGGCGGACGACGGGACCGAGGCGGGCGAGGGGGAGAGCAGCCATTGCGCCGGCCATGGAACCGTCCGGCTGGTGGAGTTCGTCGACGGCGGACAGGTCCGCCTACCCCGTACCCTCCTCCTCGGCGCCGCCACCTCTCTCTCTCTTCCCGCCTCCTCTGCTTGGCCGCGCCCCTCCCGCCCCGACCCCCCACGCTCCCCTCCTCCAGGGCGCCGTGATGCGGCTCGAGGATGCGCAGGCTCGCCGGAGATACGCCGCCACAGCCTTCGGCCGAGACGAGGCTTGCCCTCAGCCTCCCGCGCGAACTGTCCCGCGCCGCCCCTCCCCTCCCGCCGCCAGGCGAAGCAGCTCGGCCTCGACCTCCCCGGCATCGAGGCGCCCGCCAACACTTTCCGCATCGACAAGGACTTCTCGTACGGTCCGCCACCCGCCCCGCCCCGCCCCGCCTCCGCCGCCAGCCACTGCGCCGCCTCGCGGCCCTTCTCTCGCGGCCCTTCTCTCGCGGCACCCCCCCGCTCGCGTGTCGGACAGGCCTGCAGCTGATGCACCGAGGCTTCCTCACCAAGACGCACAAGGACCAGGCCGGCGTGATGCCCCTCATCGTCCAGGCGCCGACCGGCCGAGAGACCCCGCCGAGAGGATGGCCGAGAGCCAGCCCGGGAGGTTGCGTTCCTCTCCCGCAGGTGCGCGGCGACTCGCTCTTCCTCGTCTGGTCCCTCGAGGACGGGCTCAAGGCGGGCCTCACCGGCGGAGGCGGCGCCGCGGAGACGCCGGAGAGCGAGTGGGAGCACGAGTGGTTGCCGCCGGAGGAGGGCGGCGAGGAGGGCGGCGAGCCGCGGCCGGGTGCGTGGAGGCGTTTCGCGTCGATGCCGTCGGCGGCGATGGCGCGCCTCTGGCGGGGCGGGCGAGCCTCGGGAGCGCGGGGTCGGAGAGGCGCTCCCGCGTGCGGCACTGTAGGTGCTCTTGAAGGGCGGCGACCTCGCGCTGCTCCGGCCGGGGGCGTGGCACCGCGTCTTCTCGCTCACCTCCAAGGCTGCTGCTGCCCGCCGTCAGGACGGGCCCACGCCGCGCCGTGAGGCGGTCCGTCACTTGCACCCCGCCCTGTCGGCAGGTGGCGCTGTACTGGAACTACCACGACTTGCTCACCCTCGCCGAGGGCCTCCCCTCGTGCGCCTCTCCCCCGCCCCTCCGCCCCGCCCCTCCGCCCGGCCGTCGCCCCGCCCTCGAGGCGACTCTCTCACCCGCGCGCCGAGCAGGTGTGCGCTCGAGCGGGCCAGCAGCGGCGAGTTGCCCGCGCGGCTGCTCAAGGTGCCTCCGCGCCCCCCCGCGCCGCACATCTTGCCCGACGCCCCGCCCACCACCGCCAATACCGCCCCGCCCACCACCGCCGCCTCCTGTCCGCCCAGGCCATCTGCGCTGAGGCGGATCAGTCTGGCGCCGCCGCGCCGAACCTCGCGACGATCGCGAGGCGCTGGCGGGAGAGGACCGGAGCGGCTAAGACGTTCCTCGAGCGCCTCTCCGCGCCGGGCGCGAACATCGCCCATACGAGCGTCGAGTCGGCCGATGCGGCGGAGGCGGAGGCGGCCGCGCTGCTGGAGGGGGCGAGCGAGACGGTGCCCCGCAGCGTAGCACACTCCGACCCTCGAGACCTCCTGGCTTGAGAGTGTAGGCGAGCAAGGAGCTGTCTGCGGCGCGACGCCAGAAGGTCGACCTCAAGAGGCTCATCGAGGGCGTGTGCGACCCCAGGCTCTGCCTGCCGGAGAGCGCGCCCTCCCGCGACGACGACGACGACGAGTGACGGCGGGCTCTCGATCCGGCCGCCGCCCCGCCGCCGCCGCGCCGGCACGCCCACGGTAGTGTAGCCCGTGGACGTGGTCCAGGGAGAAGCTTAGAGTCCTCGGCCGGCCGCGGCGCACAGCCCATTAGCTGTTAGCTCAAGGGGGCCTCGCTCTAACATACGTGCATGTATTCGCTATTCCCGTTTCCCCGAGTCTTCTCTACGTCGTGACGGCTATATTATTATCGGTCGAACGGTCGGGGATTGTTGTGCGTCTATTTATCGGTTCTTGCTGGAGTATTATCGGCTCATACATACATACATCAATTCCTTTCCGCGCGCGCGCGAGACGTGCGAGTCGGTTCAGGCCGCGGAGGGCGGAGCGCTCGGCCCTCGCGGCGTAAGGAACGTAACGCGGAAGTATGTCTCGTGTAAAAGAGAGCGGAGAACCAAGCCGTACACGTCGAGCGCACCGCGCCGAGGAAGAAGGAGCTCACCGATGAGAAGCTTGCGGCAAAGGCCGCGTCTCGCAGGGCCAAGAAGATCCGGCAGAAGGAGCGCCGGGCGAAGCCGAGGCCGGCGAGCGCGCTGCGAGCGAGGCCGAGCGCGCGGAGCCCCCGCGCGCGCAGCTACGCGAGAAACATCCAGTACGTGATGGACGGACTACGGTCTGCAGCTGCGCGGGCGCGCAGCCAGGCGGGGTCCAAAACTCGGGTCACCTATTCGCTGCCCCCGGAGAGGGACGACGGATATCGGCGCGGCCCTAGCGTGGTGTGCGCCACGGTCCCCCAGGGCACCGTGGCGACGACCGTCGCCCCGGACTGGCTCGCGAACGAGCTGGCCGGGCGCGGCAAGGTTGATGCGGCATGCCGCGACCAAATGGTTATGCACCTGATGACGGCCGCCGGCGCCTCGGCGCCGGCCGACGCCGTGTTCAGGTTCACGGCCGGCGAGGCGATGCAGACGGACGACGACGAGCAGGACGCCGAGGTCGCCGACCGGTCCGAGGAGTATTCCGACGACGGGAGGGTGTCCGACTAGCTGGCCTCGCCCATATCTTACCCCTTCTGCCCCCCCCCCCCCCTCCTAGATAAGCCGGATGAAGATTCTGCCCCACACAGCCCCTTACCCCTTCACCCTCGACTCGCTGCTTGGTGTTTCTGAACACGTAGACGTCCACGCTGTGGGGGTTGTGTGCGGGTTGTGTGTCTGGGAGGGAGGGAGTGGGGTGCAGGTTGCTCACCCACGGCACCGGGCGGGTGCTGCACTTTCCGTGGGGCTCCTCCCCGTGTCCGCGCACTTTCTTCACGCCTCGCACTCTGTTCACAGCGTGGATTGTCACGCTCCTTGAGTTGGGGCTGACCGTTTTGCTTTTGAAGTGGCCCGTCCGGCTTTCACCTGCCCCCGGCAGTTTGACTGTGGACCTGGATGCTGCTGATCCTGCTCCCACTCACGGTCGCCGTGCTCCACCCTTCATTACCGACGGCGCGCCTCGCGCACGCGCACGCTCTTGTCGGCCGAGCGCGAGACGCGTACAGCGTGGTCGCGACGAAGCACTACCTGGCGACGGCAGCTGCTAGTAGCGGAATCCTGCGAGCTGGGGCTGACCTTGCCGGGCAGTGCGCGCGCGATGGAGCAGCAGATCCGACGCACACTCTTTCAATGGCTGCGGTGGCGACAGTCGTCTCGGGTTTGTGCGGCGCTCAGTGGATGCGGCACTTGGATTCAACGCTCGGCGACAGCACGGCGGAGAGCGCAGGACTCGTGGCGGCGAAGGCCTTCGCTGACTACACCTGTTTTGCCCCCTGCGCCAACTCGGCGTACCTGTTCCTGCTTCCCCTGCTCACTGGCGCCGGCGTCGAGGCAGCCACCACCTCCGTGGTGGCGCACTTGCCGTTCTTGATGCAGGCGCGGATAGACCGTAGACGCAACGTTGCAGCCAGACGCAACCTGCTCTCTGCTGCCACACCCGCTGACCTCCCTCCGCTCACCCCCTGCCGCGCAGCTCGAGTTCATGCTGTGGATGCCGTACAACCTCATCGCCTTTTCGCACCTGCCGCTGCACCTCCGGCCTGCGACCTCTGCGCTGCTCTCGGCCCTCTTCACCGTCTCCATCGCGACCGTGGCGTGAGCTGCGGCGCGGGGACGACTCGTCCTCCCCGGCCGATGTACACTTTTGCATGCCGTTCGCCTTCCTCCCATGTCCGACGGCATGATGCGGCATCCCGCGTGCGTCGGGCTGTCGGCAGGACTGCTACTGAACACGGGAGCTGCCGCGGCCGAGCCGCTCGCTGTGGCGCGACTCCCCCCGTACCGTACAGTACACTCGTTACTCGTCATGTATTCTCTTCTGGGTTCAATGTTTTTTTTTACGCGGCGGGCACTTGGCGACCCAAAGCAGCCGTGCGACGGACGAGGGGCGAGGTCGTCGCGGTCATGGCGGTTTTGCCAAATCGCTGGCTCGTGTTCGACGTCGGACTCGTGCTCCTCATCATCTACTACGCCTTTCCGGCCTCGGCAACATCCGGCACCGCAGCTGTCGAGCGCCGCTCTACTGGTCTCGTGACAGACGCAGCGCCGGTCAGTGCACCCGCCTGGTCGCTCCAGGACCCCAGGAAAGGTGACGAGGCTGGAGGCCAAGGCGTCAGCGACGACGACAGCCAACCACAGGTCCAAAAAGAGGGCAAGGGAGGTCGGAGGCGGCGGGCAAAGGGCGGGCGAAGGGGCGGCGGAGGTGGCAGGCGAGGCAGAGGCCGTGCCTCTGGCGGCGACAGCGCTGGTGACGGTGGCATGGTCAACGCCAGTGATGGCAGCAGTGGAACCACCGGTGGCGGTGGCGACATCGCCGATGGTGGTGGTGGCGGCGGCGGCGGCGGCAGCGGCCGTCGCAGGCGTGGCGGCGGCAAGAGCTTCACCAACCTCGGCATGCCTTCGTGCGGTGCGGCGCTCGCAGAGTACAAGTGCCCAGCCTCGCCTCGGCGGGCGTTGGTGACCCTCTCGACCGGCTCCCGCTCCCACTTCGGCGTAACCAAGGTGTCGATGCTCGCCTACGCCCGCCGCACCGGCGCCGACCCTCGCCTGTCCCCGCGCCACACCCCACCCGGCACAAAAGAGAGAGGGAGAAAACGCGCCATCTCTAGGCGCCGACTTCCACGTGGTCGACTCGCCGCAGCACCCTGCGCTGGCGGCGTACAACGCGTCGGCGCAGGCGGGCGGCTCGTCGCACTTCGTCAAGCTGCCGATGCTGCGCCACTTCCTCGCCGTGTACGACCAGGTCCTCTTCATCGACGACGACGTCCTGCTGTCGCCCTTCGCGCCAGACTTGTTCGCCCAGGTGGACTGCTCGAGGCGGATCCCTGCCTGGGCCCTCTCTGAGCCCTGTCTGAGCCAACCTGCTTGCGCAGGTGGACTGCCGCTCGCTCGGCGCGGTGGTGGAGGCGTACCACGTGCAGGGCTGGCACACGATGCACGCAAAGTCGCTCTGCCAGATCTACGGCCTCTCGCGTGACAGCTGCTCCAACGTCGCGCTCAAGCGGCAGCGCATCTTCAACTCGGGCAACACGGCTCCCTCCCCGCCGCATCGCCGCGGCCACGTCGGCCGCACGCCGGCCGCACGTGAGCCGTAGGCGTGATGCTCCTCTCCTCCGCCCACCGGCCCCTCCTCGAGAGCTGGGACAAGGAGCCGCTGCGGTGCAAGATCCTCTGCGACCAGCTCTTCATGAACGCGATGCTGCGCAAGCGCGGCGGCTGTCGCGAGGGACCTCGGCGCCGCGGCATGTCCACGACGCGTCCACGACACGTCCGCTATAGGCACGGCGGCTGCCTCGAGGACCTCGGCACCGCCTTCAACCTGCCGGGCACGCAGGTGCGCAAGATGCTCACCAGCACGCCCTCCGAGCGCGAGTCCGAGGCGGGCGCGCTGCAGCCGCGCGACTCGCCCCTAGCCGACGCGTGCGTCGCCCACTTGACCATCCTACCGAGCAAGAGTGTCTCCGCCGCCTACCTGCTGCGGCGCTCCCTCCTCTCCCGCGACATCCTGCAGTGCGCGGGCAAGGGCGGGCCGGTCGACGCGGCGGCGATGCTCGCGCAGCTGCCGCCAAAGGAGGCGGCAGCCTCGGACGCAGACGTGCAGAAGCTCTGGTGTAAGGGCCAGTCCGTCGGGTGCGCCATCGTGCCAGCCCCGACCTCGGGCGAGGCCGCGCTGCCCTCGCCAGGGCTGCAGGCAGCCGCCGGGCCAGCTGGTGGAGCTGGCTCCAGTGGCGGCGGCACCTCTCCTCTGGCCGCGCTCGTGCCGTCCGGCCCGACCGACGAGCTGCCGGAGGCGGCGCTCGCGGTGATGCGGCGCGCGGCTGCGGCGGCGTGGGACGGCAAGACGGTGACGCTGCTTTTCGCGACGAGCAGTTTCCTCGACCTCGCCCTCAACTGGTGCCAGGCCACGCGCGCGCTCGGGCTGCGCAACTTTGTGCTTGTCGCGATGGACAAGGCGCTCGGCGCGACGCTCGGCCGCTTCGACGCCCCGCCCGGCCTGCTGCTGCCGCGCGTGGCGAGCGGGAGCGTGAGCATCACCAAGCTCAACGTGATCGGGGAGCGGCAGCGATTCGGGCTCCGCGTGCTCGAGGCGGGCTTCAACGTCCTCTTTGCCGACCTGGACGCGGTGCCGCCCCTCCGCCCGCCGCTCGGCCCGCCCATCCGCCCGCCACACGCCGCCCGTCACTTCGGCCCGCCACTGCGCCGCTCCCCCGAGGCGGAGCCCCTGACGCGTCGCTCGGCCGCAGGTCTTTCTGCGCTCACCCGAGCCTTTGCTTCGCGACGGTGACATCATCGGCGAGCGCATCTGGGGCCGGCCGCGCAACGTCGTCAAGAAGTGGGGCGCCGCCATCTGCACCGGCTTCTACTTTCTACGTGCGACTGCGGCCAACGTGGCCATCTTCCGCAAGACGCAGTTCCTCATCGCCGAGAAGCGGCAGAAGCAGCCACGCTGGCAGGCGTCCGACCAGTGGGCCATCAACAACGCGCTCGACCAGCAGGTCGTCGACTGGAGCGGCGGCAGCCGCATGAAGTCGAACGCCGACTTCCAGGCAAAGTACTACGACAACACGTCGCACGTCGGCTACACGCGGCTCGTCCGCTCCAAGTTTGTGGTGCTGCCGCACGTGGCAGTGGCGCGCTCGTGCCCGGTGCTCAAGTACAACACGACCCGCCCGCCGGCGAGCGACAAGGCGGAGCTGCGGAAGTGGCGGCTGTGGCAACACCTGCTCAAGCACTCGTTCGTGTTGCACTGCTTCCCGCCAGACTCGATGCCATGCGGCATGTCGGTCAAGCACGGCGAGAAGGGGTGCGCCTCTCTGCCGCCCTCTCCACCGCCCTCTCTGCCGCCCTCTCCTCCCTTGCCGCCGTGCGGCCATCGCACTCGGTGCTACTATTGCCGCGGGCAGCTCACGCCGACGAGCCTTTGACGTGGTAGGTGCGACAAGTCTGTGGTGATGGGCCACCCCACCCACATCCACGGCGAAGTGGTCTTCGACCAGCGGCAGGGACTATGGTTTATGAAGGAGGGGTGGGAGGAGGCGATCGCCACGCCGGCGATCAAGGATTTTTGGGCGTGGCTCGAGTCGCAGTACAATGGGCTCGTGCCGGGCCGCACGTCGTCAGCGTGAGCGCACGCGTCGACCGCAGGGCTTCCTCTCCCTGCCCCGGGAAATGGAGAGGGGCGGTGCACGACTGGAGAGGGGCGGCGCACACAACCATCAAGCACAACCATCAAGCACCCATCACACACACACACACACACACACACACACACACACACACACACACACACACACACACACACACACACACACACACACACACACACACACACGCACGCACCCACCACGTCAATCACCACGTCAATCACACATCATACATACTAGAACAATCATGAAAAAAAGAATCAATCCACAATCGCCGGATTCTCTTCGTATCTAGATAGTGAAAAGATCAAATTGTTCGCGACCGCCGACGGGAACGACCGTGAATGCTTGGGTTTTGCATTGTCAAGGCCATTTCTTTCCTTCCATCACCCTGGTCGGAAGCGGCGTGCCGGTGGAGGCGCGTCCGGGTTTTGGGAATCAAGAAATTACTCAACCCTTTTCCTGGCTCACAAGCTGAAGATGTTCTCCGCATGGGGAGCCCCGGGTACTCTTTAGCTGTACTCGTCTAGGCAGGGGTTGGAAATTACTTGTCATCGTGACTTCTGGTTTCCGGCCGGGATTGGTCTTGGTGCCTTTGCGTGTGTGTGATGTGGCCCTGCCGTGGTCGAATTTATCTTCTCTTGAGAATTACCCTCGTTTTTGGCACACCCGACACGGCGCCGGCACCCTGCAAAGACGCCGCCCGACAAGTAAAGTACTTTTCGAATCAGGAGTCGCGGAAGGCACGCTTGCCGGAAGGACGTCGATGAGAGGCGGCCATCGTGAGAGTCCGCCATGCGCGGACACGCATCGCTCGGTGATCGCGTTCCCTTTCACGCTCGAGAGTGTACCGTCGGCCGCCTCGTCAAAGCCGCCAGCTACCTCGCCAGCAGAGCCCGTGGAGGAGCCGAGGTTTGCTGATCATGATGTGACCACCAACCTTCCATGCGAAAGACCCGGTCTTGAACTTGAGCAGCTGGAAGCACGTACCACCGCATTTGGGGAGGGGGAGGAGGAGGTGCACCGGGAGGAGGAGGTACCAGCTCTTCAGCATTGCCTTCTGCCCTCGAGTCCACAAACACCTGACCGACATCCCATGATTGCGTAGGTGGCGCCACCGGGTCAAGTAGTCATGGCTCTTCAACAAGGTGAAGGGCTTAGGACGCGCGCCCCGCACGTGGGCGGCCTCGTACGACATACTATGCTTCCACACGCCGGCCACTCCGCGTTCGCAGCACCAGCGCTGGCCGGTGCTCGGCCGCCCAGTTACGCAGAGGTGAGAAGGGACCGAGTACGACCGCCGGGCTATGGGCTGCTGCATCAAGGGGCCGGGTATTGATTTAGGTCGCTGCTGTGGCGCCGCCCCAGAGCATACATCCTAGGTGGATCAGCCGAAGAGCGAGCGAGGTGTTTTGCACCCGCCTCCCCGCCCTTCGAAGACAGCCTCACGTGTTGTCTGCTCCTTCAGGCTCTAACTTTGGACGGGCAGGGTGCGGAGGAGGCACAGGAAGGTGGACACCAAGTGATGGGAGCCGTCTTTCTCAGTCTTCTACTCGGCAGTCGCGCACGCACCAAGAGGGCAAAGCTTGCTGAGCGGCTGCCGGTTTCTGTCTACAGCCCAAACAAACGGCGTTGCAGCCGCGAGCCACAAGATGTGTCTAGCGATGCAGGGTCTGGTCAGATGTGCGTCATCTGCCAGGAAGACTACATGGATGGAGAAGCCGTCAAGACGCTGCCGTGCCATCACTCCTTCCACGACGCATGCGTTTCCCGTTGGTTGGTCGAGGAGAAGAGCAGCTGCCCACTATGCAAAAGGCGCATCGCTGCGTCAGCCTCCGACGAGGAAGAGGTTGGCGCTGACGTCTTCCTGTCACATCGCGCTACTGCAGGGCAGGGCAGGGCTTCGCGCGAGCTGTCATTTTCCCGCGAGTTCAGCACCACTTGGTAGCCTGACTGGAGGAGACTTGGGGGCCGGGGGAGGTGGGGGAGACCGACATCAGTCGACCCGAGTATGCTGGGCATCTATGATGGAATGCATCGTGCATGGGCGGCATCGACCCGGACGCATCGTGCGTTTGTGTGCGCTGGGCCTTCCTCGGCGGCGGACCGCGAGGGGCAGCCATGACCGCGCTAGACACCGTCACGCGTGTTGCTGTCGAGTGCTTGGAGAGTGGAGATCGTCTCACGTGCTTTGCAAAAACACACACCCTCATGGCTTTGGCTCGTTTCTACAAATCTGAATTTTAAGGTGGCCCCGCACGTCATAGAGCAAGCGCAACGTACAAGTATGAGCACCCGCGAGAAAGAGCCATATGGCGGGAAGTGTGTGAGTGGGTTCACCCCCGACTCGCGCTAGCGTGCCTACGCCGATGAAACGCAAAGAGGAGGTCACCGCCACATCGTGCTAGATTCCGCCGCTTGCTGCTTCAGGTGGAGCACCGAGGCCTGCTTGCTCTTTTGTTGCATCTCGAAATTTACGAACCAGTTGAGTAGCCGTAGAGGCTCGTACGACGCCTGCACACGTCTGAAGTGCCGGAAGCCAATAACTGACATTGCTAGAATGACGAGAGAGTTTGCCCCGGCGATGCAAGCGCCATTGACAGTTCGCCTGCAGGGGAAACCAACGGCTCAGCTCACGGTCTGCAGGGCGCAGGACAGAAATGACGGACCATCGTGCCTCTCATTGGCAATCGGGTCGCGTGGATCAATACACGTGATTGTTTGGCTTCCATCGAAGAGGTCTACCAAGTACTCAAGCTCCTCCTCCTCCTCCGCCGCCGCCTCCTCCTCCTCCAACGGCGCCTCGCCATCGAGCGTCTCCTCGGCAAGGCGCTTCCGCGTCGGGCCAGCAATCGCCTTTGCTCCCATATCGCAGCAGCCTCGGCAGCCAGAGCAGCCGTGCGCCTCAAGAAAGGAGCAGTCCAGCCGGGAGAAGACTGAGCACGGCAGACCGACAGAGGCACCCGCAAAGTGGCACTGCTCGGCACAAGAGGGCGCAGACAGCCGTCGCTCGGCGTGGGCTTCGGCGGCGATCAAAGGGGAGCGGACATACGGGATTCTCGCCGGCATGCCTACGAAGAGCACAATGAGGAGGACCGCCGAGAGGCCAAACGAGGTGTAGGTGACGACAAAGATGCGGTTGAGCGAGCGCAGGTGTAGCCGTGTGACGGCGACTGCTGCTCCCGTCGAGACGATGAGCGCTGCCTCTTGCGCATACTGCTTAATGTATGAGACGACCGAGACCACGAGCATACAGCAGGAGATGGTGAGGGCGACGCACACGAAAAATACTGTGGCGATGCCAAGGTTTAGCCCCGACTTCCAGATACACATCTGTGACTCGTCCTCGAGCAGCGGCTTGAGCGTGGCGCCCGCCCACATGCCGAGCGCCGCACCGAGAAGCAGAGTCTGCAGCAGGGATAGGACCTCCGCCAGTCAACTGGGAGGGCAGAGGCAGAAGGCTGAGGGTGAGGCGCAGCCACCGACTGAAGGGAGAGGTTGTCAAGCATAGTCTGCAGCACGCCGAGCTGGAGCATGTCGATCTGCATCATGTTGACCGCATTCTGCTGGTCCACCTTGGCCGCACTCACTGACGCCCACATGGCAAAGACGCGACACGAACGCGCTCTGCGCACTGGGGACGGACGAGTGTGTGTGCCGTTGAAGAATGAGCGCGTTGTCACAGCGCAGGCCAGGTCTACACTGGCCGCGGCACCAGCTCCCGCGGTCTGCACGCTAGGAGTGGTCCGCCCTCGCAATGAATGCGGAATACTGTTACGAAAAGTACATACAACTAGTGCGACACACTAGAGTCAGTCTCGTAATCGCGCCAACTTTGCCGACAACAAACCCTAACACCCTAAGGGGTTCATCCCGTCGTCCCGTGCGTCTTCTCTTCTCCTTGATGTTGGGGAACGTGACTTGGCGAGGCGTGCGAACACATTGAAGTGGAGCCGTGCGGAGAGGGAGGGCCTCGCCCTGGTCACCAGTAGCAGCAGCATCACCGGCTACAAAGGTGTGACCTTCTGCCCGAAGCGGCAAAGCAGCAAGAAGTACGTGCCTCGGCTTCTCCTTGATGTTGGGGAACGTGACGAAGCTCGGCTTCTCGCCTCCGGCACACGTTACGAGTTTCGAAGGTCAGCGTCGCGGATGCATGTGTGGAGCCGCGCGACGCTGCATCGCTGTTGACATCCCCAGCATTCGACCCATGAGTGCGGAGCAGGACAGATCATGAGTGCCTCGTCTGCCGACGTGTGCTCGGGCTGTCCCTACGGCGCGATTGCACTGGCTGACTTTACAGCAGAGGTGCACGCGTTCTGCTCTCTCGGCGCAAATACACCGCTCCACTGATCACAGAGTCACTGCGCCGTTCGCCTGCACATGCGCCCCCTGCTGGATTTACAACTCGGGTGGGCCGTCTCCAGGTCCCAGGCGAGCTCAGCTTCACGCGCTGTACAGTGATGCTAATTGTGCGCCACAGCAGCACTGCCCGCTAGACGGAGGGCATCATACTCGGAAGCTCTTATGTTTGGTCCAGGTGTCGACCTCTCCGGGAAATGGCTGGCTGATGGCCCGGCTAGCGGACGAGCGGGGCCTCGTGCCGGAGAGCTACGTCCGTCGCCACGAGCTGCAGCCCGCGGTGATGTGTCACGACTTTGATGCGGAGGAGACGGCAGAGCTGTCCACCCGTCGAGGCGAGCGGCTGAGCATCGTCGCCTCGATCGCGGCGCCGGCAGGCTGGACATTTGTTGTACGCACGCATGGCAGCGGGGCTGTGGGGCCCGGTCTGGTCCCCTGCGATTGGCTCATTCGGTCGCCGGCAGTGCGCATGCGAGCCGCGTTTCAGCGCGAGGTGGTGGGGGGCCAATGCGGATATCCGGCGATTATCGCTTCTCCAATCACTGTCTCTGCCAAGTAGGTTGGAGAGGAGCTCACTGCTGAGGTATCAGAGCGGCTGTGGGCACTCAGGGCGCAGGGCGGTTGGACCGAGGCGCGCGACGCCCGCCCGTTTGTCTCAAACCTAGCTTCGCTGCGCATCGGCCACAAGTTTGTATCCTGCCGCAGGTGATCAGCCTATCTGGGACGAGCGGTATTGTGCCGTCGAGCTTTCTTATCGAGATCGCTACCGAGTCCATCACCGGCGTCCCGGCTGACACTATCAGCCGGCGAGACTTGCCTCGGTTCGACGTGCGCATCCCCTTGCTGGGACGGGCCTCGGAGAGGGTTGCGCCCGTCTACGATGTCGACGAGGCTGCGGACGGGGCCGCACAGCCTGCAGACAGTGGCACGGCCGCGGCGCATGCCGCCGCTGGGTCTCGATCGCTCTCCCGCGTTGTGCCGATCAACCCTTGGGACGATCCCGACGTGCTGCAGGCGCGCCTAGCCGGGGCGCCGCAGCGGGATGCAACGGCGAGCACCAGCGAAGGCCACGCTGAGATGTGCATCTCTCCGGCTAGCGGGGCGCACGCCGTGCCCCCCAACCCGCGAGCGCCTCCTCCTCGTCGACTGACGGGCTTATTGCGCTCCCTCTCCCTATCGGCGGGTGGCTTGAGGGGTGCGCCCATCTCACCATCCAAGCCATCCAGGGCCGCACCGGAGGGCCAAAGGGCACCGCGGCTCGCGAGTACTATGTAGCACGTTGTGGCCGTGGTGACACGGTGTCCCACAACCTCTAGTCGATGTTGTCAGTGCGCATGTAGTGCTCGCCTCCAGTCCGTTGTGTGCGTATGTCTCGTGCAGCGCCTGCCGCCTCGCGCGAGCGCGGTAACGAGAGCGCGCGGGCAGAAGAGCGCGCGGCCGCGTGTGTTTCACCCCCCCGGCCGCGCGCGCGAGATATACGTCGGCGTTTCTTTCTGATGTACGTGTGTCGGAGTTTCTTTCTGTTGTCTGCTGTACGTCGAGTTTTAGAGTGGATTTTGCACGAGGACTCGCTCGTGGAAAAGAGGGGAAGATGGGGAGGGGCGGGCTGGGGGGCGCTCGTGGCTCGAGCCCACATGGCTCGCGCTCTGAGCTAGCCAAAAACCGGGAGCAGGATAAGCGACCAGGACGCGATCCGTGGTCCAGCCCCTCCTGTATGGGTCTCTGGACAGAGAGGTGGTGCAGGAGGGCGGTTAAGGGGGAAATCTTGCGGACGACGATTGTATTGCCAGAAGCTTGCGGCATCAGGGCTCGTTCTCGTGCTCTCGTGCAAAGCGGTACGCCTCGGCCGCGTTAGCTTTGCGCAGCAACTGGAGGAGAGAGGGGGGGGTGGGGGGGGGTGAAATATGACTGACACACTGTACACAGGGCGGGTGGCTGAAGGTGTGCCTGCTCCTTCCTCAGCCTGAGCCGGTCGACCTCTGCCTGCGCTCGCGTCAGCGCCTGCTCGACGTTGTCGACAGTCAGCAACGAGCCAGTTCGGGCCGGTGCAGGGGACATGTCGATCGTCACGCGCGAGGGTGTCTCGATATCGTCGTCGTACACCAGAGTGGTCGACGGTGCGAGGGAAGTCCCCTCTTCGATGGCGATGGTGCCATGGGTGTGCACGAGTGAAGCCTACGCAAAGGCCGGGATGGCGTCAGCCATTAAGCCAATGGCCGCGTGCTCGCCGCCGCTCGTTCCTCATCGGTCTCATCAGAGACGTGAGGCTCAAAGGCATCGTCCTCATCGTCGTGAGGCGGAAACATCCCGCTACCCACTCGCATTGGCCAGCCGCCCCACGAGTCTTGCGACGAGAGGTTGAGCGATTGAGAGGTCATTGAGCCGTCGGCAACGTAGAGGGCGAGCAACGCCGCCACAAGCACGAGGGAGGCCACGACGCCGAGAAGCTGTCGCAGCGATGCCGCCGGGAGGTCGGCGTGCATCGCACACAGCCGACTCCTCACTGAGCTGCGGGGCCGCGGCCGGCGTGCGGCGTCCTGCGCGATTTCGACCCTGCGCGCCTGCGCACCAGCATGAGGCGGGGTGAGATGGCGCCGCTCCGCGGAACCGTTGTTGCCAACCGGCGGAAGAGTAGTGGTCGTGCTACGGCGCTCGGCGTTCACGGGGGAGGCAATGCTATACGGCGGCGGCCTTGGTTTCCTCCGGAAAGGTCTGGGTGAGCAGCCGGGATAGCAAGTGGTTGACCGCTAGCACTTGAGAGGCGGGCTGGCGACAGACTGGGCACGCGGCGGTCCGCCGAAGCGCCGTCTGGACGCAGCGCGAGCAGAACGTGTGGCCGCACTGCAACGACGCGGGCTCGTGCAGGATGGAGAGGCAGATGGCGCAAGTGACATCGTCGAGAAGCACGCACTCGTCTCCAATCTCGAGCACGCTCATCTGCGCGTCCACGGCCGACGTGCCCCCCGCCTTGTTTGGCTGCGCCGAGACCTGCGCCGCGACCATGGTTGATTCGGTCCTGCGGTTGCCGCCCCCTCGGCAACGACGACGGACGGTTTCGGCACAATGTGATTTGAGGTTTCAAACCGCACTCCAAGTGCTCCAAGATCCGCAGTCCACGCTTCCCCAACGCACTATCGTCCACCTTCTTCAGTGTATGTAGCTCTTACGAACATACCCGAGGGTGAACTGCTGACAGGGTTTGCGATGAGGAGCGATCCGAACGTGGTATTCGGGTGATTAGATCACTCTTAGTACTGCTCGAATTCCGTGAAAAAATAAAACGGGTTGTCTTCTAAAATTCTTTGTCGTCGTGGAACGTCATGCAGATCTGGGCCCGCGACTCCCTTCCCTCGTTCGAGGAGCTGCAGCCGGAGCCCGCTCTCCTGGCGAGCTCGGAGACCATCCCGACGAGGGCACAGATGAGGATGCAGCGCTGGCCCGGGAAGAGGAGTTACTGCCATACGATTGGCAGGGGATGTGGCGGCCCGCAACACCGCCAGGCGTGGGAAGAGCTGAGCACGGAGCTCGACCACAACGCACGGGCGCTCGCGCTCCACTTTGTGGACGACCAGTGCAAGGACCTGCCGCCAGAACGACGAGCGGCTTCCGCTCGGTTCGTGGAGCTCCTCCTGACTACAGGGTTGGAGCTTTTGTGCAGCGTGGCCTCAAAGCTGCACAGCCTGGAAGTGGAGCAGTGCTGGGCGTGGTGCGCGCGGTGACCGCGTCCCAGCACATGCGCGATCGCTACTCACTGACGCAGCTGTGCAAACAGGGACCTTAACGGTGAGAGATCCGGCGAGCAGTACTCGGCGCCGTGGTGCATCAAGCGCGTGCTCAGTCTACTCCTAAATGGCATGATACGCAGCGGGTGGGTGCCGGACATTTCCAACCAGGCGCTGGGCGCGTACGACTGCTGCGCCCGCTACGAGGGCTGCCACGAACACTTTCTTCTCGTCGCCGGACGGCGGGAGAGGTGGTACAGTCTGGCACCATGTGCGAGAGCCTCAACCCCCAATCCCTTGCGACCTTGCGCCTCCGCGGAGCCCTGCTTGTCAGGGTGGTTGCCACCGGGCGTGACTCACGCGCGCGCCTCCCGCGGATGCAGGTATGCATTGGGTGTGCAACGTTTGCTATCCGCGAGCACTCGGCACGCAGGTGCGGGAGGCGAGGGAGCGGGCGAGGGTTGCGGCGAGCAAGGCTGCAGCTGCCGCATCGGACGCACGCAACGCTGCGATGGCGGTCGCCATCTCGGACCGGCACCAGGCAGCAGACATATTCAAAGAAGTGGCGCGCGAAACGGAACTGAGTGCGGCTGCAGCTGAAAAGTTCCGAGGGGACGATCCAGTCTGCCCCAGCTGCGGCGCGCGCGTAGGAGCCGCGTGGTCCGCCAACTTGCGGGCTGAGACGCGTGGTGGTGAGGGTACTAGTAGTACAGTAGGATGAGAAATATGAAAAACACCGGAATTTAGGGACTCTGCTCAGGGAATGACGCCGGACACAGATACAACAATATAATACGACGCCAGGTGGCCTCCGTCTGATCCACCTTTAAAATCGCTGTTCGCGTTGCGCCGGTCTTGCTGTTGGCTTGAATGCCGTCCTCGCGACAAGGGCCACTGCCGATCACTGCAAACGATGCACCCGGCGCCGGTGCCGGTCGAGGCGATTCAACCCCTAGCAATTGACCACGTCGGCGCAGGCGGCTGAGACACAGAACGTCGCCAAGGCACAGGTCTTCAGGCTGGACTCCAAATGCGACGAGCGCACACCTCGGCCCACACATCCGTCTCTGGCGAGTTGGCGTCGCTGTCGACGCCTGTCCAGTCGACGAGCAGTGCACTGGACTCTCTGATGCCCATGCCGGAGGAGAATTGGTTGGTTGCGTAGACGCTGTAACCGAGCAGCTCATCCATCCAACTCCATGGGACGTCGAGTCGCATCCATCTCACCACCAGCAAGGCACCAGCAGGGACCAATTGCAACAGCCTCGCGACTCTCGCAGTCATACTGCGTGCAATCGCGTCCCGATGCGGCGAACGTCCATGGCTCTGCTGGCTCAGCTTCCCAGCCAGACGCCATCCATCCGGCAAGCATGCGTCGGCAATCGCATCTGCGATAGAGGACATGCTCTGCGGGTGCACAAAGAAGAGCACGTACGGCTTCGTGGCTGTCATTGGCAGCACGCGTACAGCGCCGCGCAAATGCCGTGGCTGATCGGGCGGACGGCCGAGTTCGGTCCTCCTTCCTAGACCTAGTAAGCTACGTTTTGAAAGCTGCGTTGGTTCTGCGCGAGGGCACTCTGGGACGCAAGCACGTAGACGTCTGAAAGCCCCAAGTAGCTAGAACTTACAGTTCCGTCAACCGGATCGCCGTGGCTTGGTTTTCCCCAAATGCAAAAATCTCTTGTTATTGAGAAGTAAATACCGCGTCACCGCATACGGGCACAGCTCCCCGTTAAGCAGCGGGTCCCCGAGACGCGTCTACCGTCTTCTTTTGTGCTCATCTCGCGCTGGGGGCAAAAAAAGAAACAACGCCAAACGCCTTTTCTCGACCTACGTTCGCCGTGACGGTCGCTCCACAGGTGCCCTATATTAGGCAACCTACCTGCCTCATGCGGTGTTGTTTATGTGAAATTGACCAGCGGCGGCAAGCGGGCGCCTCCCGCGGGCGCCTCCCGCTTCTCAGAAGCCGAGCCCCACCCACTTGCACCAGGCGCCGCGCTCGACGCCCATCTCGATGATGGCGGTGGCGAGCGCGGGCCGGCGGCTGACAAAACGCCCGCTGTTTTTGACAAGGCTCCACCCCTTGAAGGCGGGCACACCGTTCCACGAGCCCGCCTACCAGAGTGGGGCGGAGGTTGGCGAGGTGCAGCATGTTACCCATCTCTGGGGTCGCCATGTGCATGTGCTATTATTTAAGTGTGGCGGGGTTGGGGCGGCGCGCCTGCTTGCGCTCGCGGATGTGCGCCGCGAGGCTCTGCAGGAACTTGTTGGCGGCCACCTCGTGCACGTCCCACACGAACCCGCGCTCGGTCAGGGCGAGGATGCGGTCGGGGTAGCCCTTGACGAAGATGCCCATGCTGCGGACGTTGTGCCACAGCGAGCCCACCTTGACGCCTGCGAAGACGGCGTCTTCCCGGTGCAGCTCCGGCTTGTCCATGCAGCAGCTCCAAAGCACAAGCAGCCACGAGAAGCCCGCCGCCGACGCGAGCAAGGTGCCGGACGAGTCGCACGCCGCGCCGCTGCCCTCGCCGCCGCGCGTGAGGTTCCAGGTCTCGGGGTAGGGGCCGCCCGCAGCCTCGACGATCGCCTATGTGGTGAGATCTCGCGAATGCAAGGGAGGAGAGGGGCGGGATGCGCGGCGAGCTTTCTCTCGCCCGCTCTTGCTGGCCCGCCCATGGGCGCAGGTCCTCGGGTCGAGCGAGCTCGCCGTCGCCCTGGACGGCCGGCGCGTCGAGCAGCGCCGTGTGGCTGACCGGCACGTCGCCGTCCTTGAGCACGATGCGCCAGTCGAAGCTGTCTGCGCCGAACCTGTGGAGCGCCACCTGGAAGGAGATCTCCTGCAGCGTGCGCTCGGCGGCCTGGAGGTGCTCGTCGCGGCGCTGCGAGAAGAGGACCTCGATCGGCAGCTCGACCCAACCGTTGCGGCCGAGCATCAGCGCCTTGCGGCAAAACAAGCCGACGTAGTGCCGCGGCAAGCCGTGCCGCGTTGCCAACGCCGCGTTGAGCGTCGCCACGTAGACGCCCGCCTTGTGCGTCTTGCCGTCCGCGCGCTGCGTGTCCGCCGCCGCCTGCTGCCGCGCCGTCCCGTCGTCGAACCGCTTCTCGAGGATCGCGGAGAGGAAGGCGGCCTGCGCGTCCGCGCTCGCGAACGGGTCGTGGTCGGCCCACAGCGACTGCCGCTGAGCGGAGGCGAGCTTGGGGCCGATCTCGCCCACCATCCCGAGGAGCTGCGGCAGTGTCGCCTTCTTCTTGGCGGGCACCGGCCCGTCCTCGAAGCGGAGCTGGATTGAGGTCTTCCCTCGGCTGCTGGTGCGCACCACCGTAGCGCGGAGCGTGTGCCCACCCAATCCGACGCTGGCGGAAATGTCTGGCAGCGGCTTGTTGAGCGGCACCGCCGCGCCGCGGAGCAGCAGCGGGTCGCTCTGCGCCTTGAGCCAATCGAGCTGGGACACATCGAGGGCCGCGCCGCCGCCCTCGGGTGCTCCCGGCTCGAGCTGCGAGGCGAGCCGCTGCATGTCGATGAAGGCAGAGAAGTCGTCAACGGTCGGCGAGGGCTGCACCGCCTGCTGAAGCAGCTCGAGCGCTGCACTCGGCGTGGCGAGCCGCGCGGGTCTTCGAGGCGGGGCAAGGGCAGCGCCGGCGGGTGGTCGGCGCTGCGCTGCAGCTCGTCGTCGGTCACGCCGCAGAGCTGGTCTGGCCTTGGCGTCACCTTGAACGCCTCCGCGAAGGACAACTTTGGCTTCATGAGCTGCCGCTCGGCGCCTCCAGCGCCCGCGTCTGCGGGCCTCTTCTTGCGCGGTTGGGCAGGCGCGGCCTTTTCCGGCGTCTTTGGAGGAGGAGCAGAAGACATACCTGCTGTCGCCACTGCTGTCGTGCGCGCTGTCGTCGCCACTCGCGTCGCCGCTTGGAGCTAAAAAAAGATTATGAACACCCAATATTGTGTGGAGGGGCGAGATCGTGCACTCTGATTCCAGGCTGACCCAGAGGCTGGCGGTTCGCTCGCCCGTGTCCGGCGCCTCCTCTTCAGACTGATTTCACACGGCACTTGCCTCTCCGCCGCAGGCCACCACACCGCCGACAGCCAGCATGGAGTTCGGCTACATCTTTGAGCGGCTGTGCTGGCTGATGTACACGAGCCACGTCATGTGGACGGCGCTGACCAACCCAAACTACTTCGGCCACCTCACCTACTGGAGCCTGTGCCTCCAATCCGTCTACTTCACTGTCGACAAGGGCTCGCCCCGTGCCGGCCCGGCCATCTGCCTCTTCCACGGCACCGCAACCATCGGCGCGCTCGCTGTCATGCTCGGCTACACCTTCATGACCGTCGGCGGCATTTACCGCTTCGGCTCTTTTTTGGAGTGGGAGAACGCGATCGGCAAGTACGCGGGCACGATCGGGGCGGACCGCACGCTGCCCGTCCTCGTCGCGCAAAAGTTCTACGAGCACTACTGGCCAGTGATCGTGCTCCTGCTCGACAAGAGCATCAACCGCGCGTCGCTGAGAAGCGCCTACGCCGGAGCGGGCCCTCTTCGCACCGCGGCACCCGTGCGGCTGGGCAGCTCCGGCTCCGCACCTCCGCCTCCTCATCGCTCTCCCTCTCCGCACACCCCCTAGGCGCTCGGCATGGCTGGCTACCTGGCGGTTGGCAGCGCGTGGGAGCAGTACTCACACAGCCTCGGGCTCGGGTCGGCGCTCGACGTGTACCAGCAGCCAGACGAGTTCAAGACGGCGCGCCGCCGCCACCAGCCTCCCACCACACGCCCCGCCACCCTCCGTTTGTGGCCGTGTCCAGAGCTGCCGGACCCGCCTGCCCTCGCCCGCCGCCGCCCTCGCCGCCGCCGCCCTCGCCGCCGCCTTCCTCGCTGCCGCTCGCTGGACGGAGGGGCGAGAGGCGTCACGCCTCAAGACCTCGCGAGTAGGAGCGCTGCCTCGGCCGGCTCGGCCTCAGCGCCGACGGCCTCCCGGAGGACTTTGTCTACAACAGCTTTCTCAAGGTGTTTTGCATCGGAGGGGCGGGCTTCCTGTACTGGTCGCTGGTGCCGCCTCTCTTCAAGGCCAACGGCAAGGCCAAGGCGAACTGAAGTCTGAACCACTCCGCAGCCAACGCAGCCCGCCCCTCCCCTGCCGTTTGCCTTCCCTAGATCGCGCAAGCGCACCCCGCGCATCTCCTCGGCCCGCCCCCTCTCCTCGAGCCTCCTAACGAAGTGTTGTGTCCCGTGGTTGTCCCACGGGCCCTGTCAGAGGCGTGTGTGGCATGTATGTGGTGGGGGGCGAGCGGTGGAATGTTATGGGGGTATGCGCAGTGTGTCGTCCCGGCATATTTAGGGCGCGGGGCCTCTCTCTGCGAGCTCGCATGTACGTGTGTATGCGGTATGAGGTTGCGCCTCCCATGCATCATGAGTATCGTCCCGGAGGCGACGGCTGTGCAACAATAACCTAGATTCTTCCGGGGTATGCTCGAATGGCTCAGAGCCGTACCATCGCACGTACATGGTCAGAGACACACACTGCCAGTGATCTCACTGTGCTCATTGGGAATTCGTGGGTGTAATGTGCGTGTGCGGTGTGCGCGCGCCGACCGAGCCGCGGAACCCAAAGGTAAGCCTAAGCGGCTGTGCGTGCGTCTGCGGCACCACATCGCAACATCGCTGCTCATCCGACGCCCAATCTCATGCTCCGGAGGAATTCACACCCCATGCGACCCCCCCTCTCCCACCCATCCCGCTCTCAATCTTCTCCGCTCTGAAGGGTCTCGTGCCGCCTCGCCGCTTGCCCAAGCTCCCGCCCCGGCGTGGCGCAGAGGCGGTCAGAGCTGCGCAGTGAGCACCTTGAGTGTCGCTGCGGCTTTGAGGGAGGCGGCAGGCGGCAGGCGGTGATTACACGCGGCGAAGTCGAGGTGGTCGCACCTGTCGCCCGGGCGGGGAGGGGAGGAGGGGGAGGAGGGGAGGGGTGGTTCGAGTTTGAGAGGGGGGGGGGGAAGTGGCGGGGCGGGGAGACTGGTGGAGATCGGGCGGGGGTCGGGCCGAAGGGCGGCGTCACCGCACGGCGCCGAGGATGGCCTCGGGCAGCTCTGCCGCCTCGCGCCCCTCAAGGGTGACTGCGAGGTCGAGGCAGACCTGGGGCCGGGAGGGGGGTGGGGGCTAGGTCAAGCCGCGTGCGGAGGGGAGGGAGGGGCGGCGATCCAGGGGCGGGCAGCGGTGTGGTGGCGGGAGGAGGAGGCGGACCGAGGACGCCATCGCGTCACGCACCATCCGCGTGATGCGGTCTGCAAAGCGATCCGACGAGACGTCGATGTCCACCTGACAGAGCCGGTGCTCTCACTCATTCCACGCGGGGCGAGGAGGAGGGGCTGTCGAGCTCCAACCTCGAAGGCGCCCGGCTGGCGGTGGTAGAGCACCGTGATCCGCTTGCCGAGGAGGACTGGCTTGGCGCCGACGCCGCGCCGGATCAGCAGCGGCCCCTGAAGGCAGGGTGGGTGGGGACGCGTGTCGGCGAGGCGTCGGCGGGGCGGGGCGGTGCCGCGGTGTGCGCTCGGGCGTGCGAGGGCTGCCTTTGCCACGCGGGGGATCAGCTAGATATGGTGAGATATGGGGAGATATGGGGAGATATGCCTTTGCCACGCGGGGGATCAGCTAGATATGGTGAGATATGGGGAGATATGGGGAGATATGGGGAGATATGGGGAGATATGCCTTTGCCACGCGGGGGATCAGCTTGAAGCGCTCGTTGCGGAAGGCGTCTGTGCCGTCGCACCAGGCGCAGAAGAGGCGCGCTGCGGCGGAGTCGCCCTTAGTGACGGCGCCTGGGCTTGGCTCGCGGAAGTAGGCAAGCATGATCAGGTTCGCAGCCTACAGACACCCTCCGAGCCTCGGCAGGGAGAGGGGAGGGGCGAGGGGGGGGGGGGCGTGGTCGGGCGTGCCGACGGGATGATGACGTTGAGGACGAACACGAACCCGTCCTCGCCGCGCTTCCGCTGGTTGAGCCAATGGTCGGGCCGGTTGATCACCTGCAGAGGGGTGTCTCCACCTCCGCTCACACCCCTCTCGCTTGCGCCGACTCGAGCCGGCGGCGAGGGCAGGGGCGGGCCTCACATTGTACCGGTCCTCGGGCACGTCGCAAGCGTACACCTTTCGCGACGAGTCTCATCTTCATACTCACAATCACAATCACAATCACAAGGACTACCAGTGCTCGTCGTGACGGTTCGCCTCGCACGCGAAGAGCTCGAAGAGGGAAGGGCCCGAGGGCCGCTTGATCGAGGTGGTCATGTACGAGCCGGAGCGCAGCTGCGTCGGCGCAGCGGCCGAGGTGAGCTGGGGCTTTGGCCAGAGGCGTGCGGCAGCTGTGCGGCGGCTGTGCGGCAGCTGTGCGGCAGCTGTGCGGCGTGCGCGGGCCCAAACCGCACCTGGTACGATGAGGCCGCCGGCTCGCCCCACATGCGGAGCGGCGGCGTCGCGTCCGTCTGCCGCCGCCGCTCGATCATCTCTGCGCCTACGGCCCGCCACACTCCACCCTCGGCACACGAGCCGCCGGCAGCAGCAGCCCGGCTCTCAGCGGCGCCGCGTCGTAGCAGAGGGTCGCACGCACCGCCAGCGGGGGCGGAGGCGGGGGTGCCGCCGCCGTTCGCGCCGCCGTCGCTGCCTCCGCCGCCAGCTGCCGCGACGGCGCGGCTGCCGAGCGCATTCGAGGTCCGCGCCGGCGCGGCAGGCGGCGGCGGCGCCTCGGGCTCGCAAGCGTGCTCGGCGGCGGCGGCGAGGCTTCGCGAGAGGGAGCGCAGGTGAAGGAGGAGCGGCAGGAGCAGCAGCGACACGCAGAGCCGCAGCGTCGAGGCGAGGGTCGGCGGGAGCAGCAGACCTGCCAGCCCCAACCACAGCACGTGCAACCGCAGCGCGGCGGTGCCACGCGCAAAGCGTCCGACGGAGCCCGGCCCCCAGCGCTGCTCGACCTCGGCCAGCGCTGCCTCGACGGGCGACGGGGCCTCCGGCTCCGCCACCGCTGGCTCCCCACCCTCTGCACTTGCGCTATGCCGTGAGCTCGTGCGCTGCTTCGCTACAGGACGCGGCGTCTGCGGCGTCGTGTCGTAGCCGAGCATCGGCCCGAAGCATGCTGCCCAGCGCGGGAGCCCGGGAGCGGCGGGCCGGGTCTGCTGCCGCGCCAGCGTCGTCGTCGTCGTCGTGATCGAGCCCACGCTCATGACTGGTTTCCACAGACCTACTCGCCCGGGTTCGGAGCTTGCAGGGGTAAGGTAAGGGCAGCACCAAACCCCGCCGGGGAAAACTCAATTCTCCTTATGCGCCATCAAGGCCAGCCTATTACTGCAGACTCCTCTTTAGGATAAAGGAAAAAGAAAAAATATGTACTCGGGAAGAAGAGCGCCGAAAGCTCAAAGCTCACCAGCGCCACACCGACGAGATCCGGCATCCCGCGCGACCCCCTATCGACAGCAACTGCGGGCGCAACTACTCCAACTACTCCGCGAGCGACATGCCTCCGTCTCCACGGGTCTGTGCCACTGCGACGCTGCAGGCACGCCTCGAGGCCAACCGGGGCGAGCTGGCCCGCGTGCGCGTGAGCAGAGTCCACTCGTCACCGCCCGCTGCCAGGGCTGAGCCGGCGGACGCTGCTCCGGCGGCGGCGGTGGCGGTGGCTGCGGCGACGGCGACGGCGAGTGCGGCCGACGAGACCATCGCGGCACTGCGCGAGGAGGTCAGGGCGCTGCGCGAGGAGCGAGCACGCTCCGCCGAGGAGCGCGAGCGGCACCAGCGTCAGGCGCAGATCCACGCGACGCTGCTGGCGGCGGCCCACGCCGAGGCGCAGTCGCGCGTTGAGGAGATGCGGCGCGAGCAAGAGACGTCTCGCGCCGAGATGGCGAGCACGGAGGCGCGGCTCGCCGCGGCGAACGTCGAGCTCTCGCGCCTGCGCGCTGGCCGCGAGGCGAGGGCCTCGTGCGCGGAGGCCGAGATTGCGGCGGCGCAGGCGCGGCTCGAGGCGGCGGCGCTGCGCGAGAGGCTGTGTGCGGCAGTCGACCGCGCCACTTTGACGCGAGAGGTGCGGGCGCTGGACGAGCAGCACGCAGCCGCAGGAGGGGGCCCTCCCGCCGGAGCACCGCCTGTGCAGCGCGGGGTGGTGTCCTTGGGCGAGTTTGCTGCGGCCGAGGCGCAGTCTGCGCTCGAGAGCCAGAGGCGGCTTGCGCGGCTGGAGAGGCTCGAGGAGGTGGCCGAGGCGGCGGCGAAGCGCTTTGCGGCGCTGGCTCGGGTGAAGGGGCGACGCATAGAGGCCCCGCGGGTCGCACCGGCGCGCGCAGTCTCATGACGAGTCATGTTTCTCATTGGTCAATCGATTTTGGGTCACATGTTCTCACGGTTTCTCACACTCCCCTCTCCCCCCCGTCACACGCATACATACATGCATGTTGTGCATGATGTCTCATGTGCGGAGGGGGAGTCGTTGTTGCTTTTCTCTCCGCCAAATCACTGTGAGAGTCGTGATTTCTTGTTGGTTTTCTAAAATCTCTCTCTCCCAATAAGCAATATATCTTAATGTTTAATTTTTTATTTATAATTTATCTTTTATGATCATGCTCATGTGTCGGAGACGGGAGTCGGGACAGACTGGCATGTGTGTCTCGACCTCTCAGAGACTCAGACCGCGTGAGAGATAGCGCTGTGTAACTTGTACTCTCTCTCGCGGTGAGGCCGTGTTCGCGCGTGCATACGCGGCTAGGGACTATTCCTATAGGCGACTCGCTACCGGTCTAGGCGCCGGAGCCCCCCCCCTCCCCCCCCCCCCCCCCAGACCGACCGGCGAGGCCGCGGCCCTCACCGCCCACACGCGACGTAAGATCGCGCAGCATTGAGCAGATTTCCCCTTCCACCCCCAATGGCTGGGCACCCGCGCACGGCGCTCGGCGGCGGTCCTGCGGGGTCCCCGGGGGCGCTCGGCACAGCCAGCACGCAGCTCAGCCGCGCACGCACCAGGCACACGCCCGTCCCCTCGGGTCGACCCTGTCCCCTCGGGAGGGACTCGAGGGAGGGACGCTGCGGACGGGGGCACCCCGCGCTGGCCGCCACGCCGGAGGCGCGTGTCTATTTTCCCGCGACGAGTCGCGGGCGCCCTCACGCCTCCACACCTCAGTGCATCTCGACGCTTGCGGGCTTGGGCTTCGGGAAGGACCTAGGGAAGGACGCCACCCGCGCCACCGCCCGCGCCTGGAGGTCTTGGGCGGCGTCGACGAGCAGCGACCGCGCCTGGTCACGCAGGAGCAAGCGAGGTGGGCGCGTGTGGGCGATGGCAGGCGCCGAGGTGTGGCTCGGCGCGCCGCGTCGAGGTCCCTCGACGCGGTGGAGGAGCGGCTGGGTGCGTTGACCAGCCAGAGGGCGCCGAACAGCCTGGGCGGGAAGGGCGCGTGGGGGGGAGGGGGGGGTAAGGGGGGGGGGGGTCTCGGGGCCGCGTGGGAGTCGCGAACAGATCTCACTCACCCTGCCGCTATCCCCGCCGCGCTGAGGAGGTAGAGCGGCAGTAGCTCGACGAAGTGGTGGCGGTGGGGAGACCGCCGTGCGTCGAGGGCGACGAGGGGCGCAGCTCCGCAGCAGCGCGGCGCCCGTGCCGGAGGGCAAGCGCAAAAGGCGTGCTGCTCTGTGCAGCCACCACTGCAGTCGCAAAAGTCGCCCGGATTGAAGCCAGGGCAGAGGACCGAGGGAGAGTCGGAGTCGAACTCGTAGCTGGTCGCCGACGTGTTTTGCGAATCGGCTGGAGGCGGCAAAGGTGAGAGCTCGGGAGGCGGGGGCGGCATCTTCTCTGGCGGCTCCGACGGCGAAGGAGAGGGCGAAGATGGCAGTGGCGGCGGCGGCGAGGCCGGCGACGGCGGCGGCGAGGCTGGCGACGGCGGTGGCGAGGACGGCGGCGGCGTCGACGGGAACGCTGAGGGCGGCGGTAGTGACGGCGAGGCGGATGGCGGCGGCGTTGACGGGGACGCTGAGGGCGGCGGCAATGATGGCGAGGCAGAGGGCGGTGGAGGCGAGGGCGAGGCGGACGGCGGTGGCGGCGGCGGCGGCGGCTTCGAGGGCGAGGCAGACGGCGGCGGCGGCGGCGGCGGCAAAGGCGTAGCTGAGGGCGGCGGCAATGACGGCGAGGCAGAGGGCGGCGGAGGCGCGGGCGAGGCGGACGGCGGCGGCGGCGGCGGCAAAGGCGATGCTGAGGGCGGCGGCAATGACGGCGAGGCAGAGGGCGGTGGAGGCGCGGGCGAGGCGGACGGCGGCGGCGGTGACGGAGTCGGCGAGGGCGGTGGTGAGGGCGGCGGTGCCGGAGTCGGCGAGGGCGGTGGTGAGGGCGGTGGTGCCGGAGTCGGTGAGGGCGGTGGTGAGGGCAACTGCGATGGCAAGGGCAACAGTGATGGAGGACGATCAAGTGTCGCGACCAATGGTTGCGGCTTGGACGCAGAAGGCGGGAGTTGGGTCGCAGGCACTGAAGTAGTGAGTGTCGGCGCCGAATTGAGTGGTGACGGCGCCGACGTGAGTGCTGACGGCGCCGCGATTGCCAGGATCGCTATCGAGCCGCCAGACAGCATCTGCCCAACTCGGCCGCGATTCGATGCAGACAGCCGCCGAGTAGGGGGAAAAGAAAGTCGCCGCGAGCACCGCACTTCTCTTCTTAAAATTCCTGTGTGGTGGCGGCGTGCCGTCCTCCCATCCCTCCCTTGGATTTTGTGCTTTCTTTCTTTCTTTTTGAAGAGAGAGATTTTTGAGAGAGAGAGAGATTTTTAGCAATACCAAACAACTCTAACACTCACACGTCATTTGGGGCCTGGAGCCCTGTTCACGCGCGCGCGAGACGTGCAGACAGGGTTGCCAGGTGAGAGCCATTTGTTTTAGCAATACCAAACTGACTCTAACACTCACACGTAATCTCTCTCTCTCTCCCAAACTGCAATCTCTCTCTCTCTCTCCCAAACTGTCTCTCTCTCTCCCAAACTGTGTTTTGAGATTTTTGAAGACCAACAAGAAATCACGACCCTCACAGTGATTTGGGCTCGGCAGCTTGTTAGCCCCCAGCTTGTCTCTTTCCCGTGAATCCCTGGGGGCGGCCGGTGCCTCCCTTCCCTCTCTTGGGGGTGGGGGTGGGGGGGAGCACTTGGGCAGTTTTTTCTTTCTGGCTCTTCTAAACACTAAGAAAGAGAGAAAAAGAAGAGAAAGAGAAAGCGGATAGGAAACAAGAACACAACGCACTCTCTCACGTTACAAAGGGACATTCTGCGAGATGCAGGGAGGAGCTCAGCCTTGGGAGGAGCTCAGGCGCTTAAAAAAGCGCCAAGACAGGGGTGCCACAAAGGTGTGGCGGAGAGGTGCCGCCGCGGTGCCCACCGGTGCCCGCAAGGAGCGCCGGCCCTGGGCCCTGGAAGCCCGCCCCGCGCCCGCCGGGCGAGAAAGAAAACAGGCAACCCAAGGGAGGGATGGCGGATGCGGATGGGACTTTCGGTTTCTTCTAAATCGGTTGGGGAGATTTCTTCCGATCAGGAATCGCACCGCTCTCTCTCCCCGTTCTTGCACTTGGAGTTGGACCGTTCTGGGTTCTCCTATCCGTCCCTCGGCGCTCGGGCCCTGAGCTATTTCTTCCCTCCTTTATCGCCACGAACAACTATCAACTAAGCGGCTGGCACACTAAGTATCCAGGAAGGGGCCCTGCTCGCTCTCCGCCTCTGCGCCTGCGCCTGTGGCATCGCCGCCACGGCCACCGCCACGGCCGCCGCGTCCACCGCCGCCGCCACGGCCGCCGCCGCCGCCGTCGCTCCTCGAGTGAGCGTGTGCACGAGGCGTCGGCGGGAGTGAGGGGGCGAGCGGTGGCGGAGGGGGTACCTCCGGGTGAGACGTCGGCGTCGGAGGCGCGTCGGCGGCGCCGCCGCCGGCGGTCGCACTGGTCGGTATCTTGACCCGGAGCTGCTGTCCGGGGGAGACGCCTTCGGGCACGAGCACGACGACGCTGCCAAAGGGTGAGGTGACGGAGAGCCTCTGTCCCGGCGCGACGCCCGCGGGTACCGTCACGGTGACCTCGCGATCTGCGCCGGGCTGCTGCGCTAAGGGCTTCGGGCCCGACGCCGGCGCGGGGGAGGACGGGAGGGCCGGGGCCGCGGGCGGCGGGGGCGACGAGGGCGCCGGGGAGGGGGAGGGCGGCGGCGAGGCCGGTGGTGGTGGTGGCGGCGGCGGTGGCGGCGGCGGGGGCGACGAGGGCGCCGGGGAGGGGGAGGGCGGCGGCGAGGCCGGTGGTGGTGGTGGCGGCGGCGGTGGCGGCGGCGGTGGCGACGACGGAGCGGGGCTGGCCGAGGTCTGTGTCGCGACCTGCGCCGCCGCCGCCACTGTGATTGGCACCGCCTCGTTGCCTGGCGCCGGCGCCGCGTGTCCGACCGCCGCGACGAGCTCTTCACGGGAGAGCTTGCTATCGCCGTCGGTGTCGAGCTTGTCGAAGAAGCGGAGCACGGTGCTGATGCACTGGGACGGGGAGTCCGCCGGAGGGTCCGCACTGATCGACACAATGGCTCGGGTAGGAGCGGCGGGCGTGGCAGCGGAGACGGCGACAGGGATGGCCGCGGCGACGACATTAGAGCCGGAGGCGGGCGAGGCGACGACGGCGATTGCGGAGGCTGAGGCTTCCGGTGGCACAGTGAGCGCGCCAGCGGTGGAGAGCGCGCTGGCGGCGGGCTCGGTCACAGTGGCCCTGGCCGCTCCGCTCGAGTCTGCCGTCGAGGTTGCCTCCACCGTCGGCACCACCATGGGCGCTGCTGCGGCGGAGAACGGCACTGTGGCCGCGGTCCCGTTGTCCTCGCGGCGGTGATTTTTGTGTTTTTCCCTCCCGTGGGTCTCGTGTGGAAAGGTGAGACACAGCAGAATGGAGAGCAGGGACAACATCACCTCTCTTGCCACAGCCGCCGTCCTCGGTCTGAACTCGCATTAATAAAAATCTCTCTCTCTACACCAGCGCGCAGCGCCAGGCCTGTGTATTTTCTTCTTTCTCAGTTCAATCCTTTTTGACGAGCAGTGGAGTGGGAGGCGCCGGGCGATAAACGCTCAAAGTGCTAGGGCTTCTCTGAAAGGGCAGTAGCGTTTCTTTTTGGCGTGATATCCACCTCCATTCGGCCAGACCGAGGCCAACCGCTCTTTTTGCTCTCCCTCTCGGCGGCGCTGCTGCTCGGAGACGTGCCATGATGCTCGCCCTCTCCGCGGCGCTGCTGCTCGGAGACGTCTACCTCCACAACCCGCGAGGCTCCAACAACAAGCTCAACGAGCAGAACAACAACGTCCAGAACAACAACCGTCTCTTCGACTCGCAGAACAACAACGCCGGCGGCTATCAGGTCGGCGACAGATGTGACCCCGTTTGCCAAGGCGCCGGCGGCCTCAACCCGGGCAGCACCGAGTACAATCGCAGCCTGCCCGGAGCCGCGCAGGGTCAGATGTACTTCTACGAGGGCAGCGTCCTCGAGTTGGAGTGGACCAATCAGCACGGATGCGGCAGCAAACAGGGCAACGTAGAGTGCGAAATCGTCATCCAGTACATGTGCAACGACGGAGCGGGGCCCTACTCGTCGCCAACTTTGCGGGACGGTCTCGAGTTCTCGAGGGTTGACGGCACCGCCGGCGGACCGCAGGGCCAGGCGCCCTCGGCTGGGCGCGCGAATGAGAGTCAGCGCGGTCTGCATGAATCTCTCGCCTGGTATGAGGACTGCAAGGCGCGCGAGCGAAACAAGGGGCTCTACATTGCCGATCAGAACCTCGGGGGCGGGCGCGACCGGGCAACCAACACCCGGCAGGACCGAGGAGCGCCGGCACAAAACAACGACAACGACAGAGAGGGGCTAGAGTGCCCAGAGGAGCGGGACTATTTTCCGTACTGGCACCCGACGCCGTGGCGCGACATCGCTGTCCTCACCGACGATCTCCGCCGCTGTGACTTTTACCAGGCCGCTTCCCAGAACGTGCGCGACTACGGCAACTGCTGCGACCCTGCAGTGCTGGCCGAGTCTGGTCACTGCCGTCAGCTGCAGGCTGCGGACGAAGCCGGCCCAAACAACGAGGCCGCCTGCGTGGCGCGCGGAGGCAAGTGGCGCGAGTACGGGCGCTGGGACACGAAGCCGCCGCGCTGTGGGCAGACGCCGTTCTCGCGGGACAACCATCTCGGGAACGCCGCACCCAGCGCACCGGGCACGCCCGACGCAGACCTCGCCGCGTCGCGCTTTGTGTGGAGCATCCCCGACGACGTTCTCGACGAGACGGGTGCCGACGAAGCCACTTGCGTGCTCCGACTGCGCTACAACGTCTCGACTACCGACTACGACGGATGGGCGGGCTTTGACGGTCGAAAGACGTCGCGGACGCCGGTGGACTCTGTCTTCAACGGCGGTGACGCGCTGATCAGCGGGAACGAGGAGGCCGACTTTGTGGGCTTCTCTCCGATGGAGGACCCGCCGCTGGGCACCGACCTCCGGCTCGAGCTCAACGTAAACACCGACCAGCTGGGCCGCACCTTCCAGGACCGCTCCCACACCTTCAAGATCAAGCGGCGACCGAGCAGCGGTCCGTGCGCCTCAGCTGGCATCTACAACCTCAACGTGCGCGGCCGGCGGGGAAACATCGTCCAGGTCTACCCCAGCGTCGAGTACGACTTTGTGCCCGCCAACCTCGAGGTGTCCGAGGGCGAGTGCGTTCACTTCCAATGGACTGGGAGCGACGCGAACCAGGGCGGCAACGACGGCAACGGGCGCGACAAGACCGACCGCTCCAACCTCGTCGAAGTTGCGAGCCTCGGTGACAGCCGCCCGGCGAGGCAAGCGTTCGCCAGCGGCGAGCCCGCCGTCGCGTCCATGTTCGTCGAACGGCAAGCGGTGGCCTGGTGGACCCACCGCTCGGACGAGGAGACCGTTCGCCGAATGGCCTACCTCGACCAGGCGGCTGCCCCTCACTCCCTCCCTCCTTCGCCCGGCCACCCAGCCTCCCGCCTCGGCACCCCCCCCCTCCTCACGCAACTGCCTTCCTCGTCCATTCCTCACCCGGGCCCGTCTCCCGCATGCCCCAGGAGTGGAACTACTCGATGGCGGGCGCCCGCACGCCGTCTCTGATCTGCGACGACGAGACCAACAACGAGAACGACGTGCGCGGCTGCAAGCACATCAACGCGGCGCCCGCCTACTTTGATGGCGGCCTCGTGCAGATGAATCGGCCGGGCACCTTCCACTACATCTCGACGCGCAACAACGACTTCTCCAACCGGAGCCAGAAGGCCACCCTCGTGGTCCGCGGCTGGAGGCTCACGCTCGTCGTCGCCGTCGGGGTCGTCCTCGCGGTGGCGTGCCTCTCGGGCGTCTGCCTGCTCCGGCGGCACGCGCGGCACCATCCAGACGGGCGCCTCGCGCGCTCGCGCCTCGGCGCTCTGCTCGTCAGATGCCCGTCCCTCACCGCCATGGTGCAGCGCTCGCTTGCCTGCCGCTACCCGGCCACCACCGCCCTGCTCTGCCTCTGCGCGGCCCTCTGGGGTGTCGGCTTTCGGCTCGCCCTCGAGCGGACCGGTGCCCCTCCGTCCTACCCGTATGCCAAGGGCTTTGGGATGGCGCTCAACGTGCTTTGCAATCTCGTCTTTGTGCCGGTGATGCGGAATCTCATCTCGTGGCTCCGCACCACCTCCGCGGCAGCCTTTCTCCCGGTCGACGACACCGCCTACTTCCACAAGCTCATCGGTGCGCTCATCCTCTCCGCCGCCGCCGGCCACATCGCCTGCCACTACTCCGCCTACTCGTGGCGCGCGACCTACGGCGCCGGTGGCAGCGTCGCGGGGCAGGCCCTCGGCCGATGGGACGGCTTGTCGGGCCACCTCATCGCGCTCTTCATGCTCCTCATGTCGCTGACTGGCCTGGAGCGCTTTCGCCGAGCGCGCTTCGGGCTGCCGGGCCGTCGTGGCAAGGTTGGCGGGTACTCGATCTTCAGCCACGTGCACAAGCTGTGGGTTCTGGTGCTGGCGCTTCTCTGGTTCCACTCGCGCAGCTTTTGGAAGTTCAGCCTCTTCCCCACGCTCCTGCTCGTCCTCGACAAGTGCATCGCGTTGCGCGCCAAGAAGCCGGTCGTCCTCGTCCGCGCGCACAGCCCGACCAAGGACGTTCTCGCGTTGACGCTGAGACTTTCCAGCGGGCGCCGCTTCAAGTTCAAGGCGGGGCAGTACGTCTTCCTCCAGTGCGGCGAGGTGAGCAGCGAGTGGCACCCCTTCTCCGTCTCGTCGTCGGCCGAGGACAACCACACCTTCAGCTTGCACATCCGCTGTCGCGCCGACATGGACTGGACATTCGCGCTGAGCCAGGCCCTGCTGCAGCAGGACTTGGTCACGGTGGCGCCCGCCGTGTCGGACGTCGAGGGCGGACCTCGTCCGAGCATCCGCACGAAGCGGCTGATGTCGCTGTCGGATGATGACCTGACGCGGGCGGTCGAGGCCAGCCCGGCCATCCCGGCGCCGCTAGGGGGCGTGCCTGTCGGCCGGTCATGCGGCCCGTCCCTCTGCGTGGACGGGCCGTACGGCAGCTCTTCGGAGGAGGTGTTTCATTACGAGGTTCTCCTCCTCGTCGCCGCCGGCATCGGAGTGACGCCCTTCGCGTCCATCCTGAAGACCTTGGCGCGGCAGGCGCAGACCAACCGCCTCGAGACGCCGCTCAAGCGCTGCTCCTTCTTCTGGATCTGCCGCGACGAGCGCGAGTTTCAATCCTTCAAGGACGTGCTCGTCGACATCCTCGCCGACACGGCCCTCGCCAACATCTTCGAACTGAACACGTGCGCGGCGCAGCTACAGTCGAAACGCGCGCATGATCACGTGACTGAACCCCCCCTTGCCCCTTCCTTGGCGACAGGTACATCACGGGAGAGGTCGACCTCAAGGCAGTCACCGCCGACGCCTCGTACAACCAGTTTGCGGGCAAGCCGGACTGGGGCCGCGTCGGCCGCGCACTGGGCGAAAGCTTCCCCGCTTCTGACGTCGGCGTCTTCGTCTGCGGGCCGAGCGCGCTGAGCAACCAGCTCTCCGCCATGTGCCGCACGCTGACCCCGCCCCGCCGCCGCGAACGCCGTAACTATGGCGCGGCAGCCGACGAGAAGTCTGTGTACGCGGAGCCGCGCAAGGGCAAGTTTGTCTTCCACAAGGAGCACTTTTGAGAGGAGACCAGACGCGACAGGACTCAGCGGACAGCGCTCGCGGCTGGGTCTGAGGACTTGCGCGGCAGAGTTGAGAGGGGCGAATGCGCGCGCGGCCGCGGGCCGGGAGCTGCTTCACCTTCAGGGGCTTCAGGCTTCAGAGCCTGCTGGGCCTGCGCCTGGAATTACTGAGTGGAATGCGAAACATGCCGCTGGATCTGGATGGGTTCGTCTTTCGAGGTGTCGCGAGGTTCCAGTTTGGTGTTGAGTTGTCGCACATGAGAAAGTTGAGACATGTCGCGAGAGCCGAGAGCGAGCTGGTTGGTTGAGTATATCGCGAGTTGGTGTTGAGTGTTGTCGAGCTCGAGGCCAGGAGGAACAGAGGATTGTAGTCACGTCACACGAAAAGTATAAGTATTAAGAAGAGGCGGAGCCCGATCCGGCACGAGCATGGGAACCGCACACGCACCTGTCACACGGCGCTCTCGGCGGCCGGCGGGGGATCCGAATCCATAACGACCAGTAGAGCACACACACCGTATCAGCGAGAGCGAGCAGACTCCAGTGTCCAGTCGTCCGACTCACGTACGTGCAGAAGAGTAGCCGGCCCTAGGGCAGCCGGATGTCGACGCGGTCGCCCGAACTCGTCGCGACAAACGCGACCGACGGCTCCGAGTCGCCCGTCGGCACGCCGCGCCGCCGGCTTGCGCCACAAGCGGCCGCCAGCCGCGCAAGGAAAGGGCCTACTTGCCGGCGCGGCCGCGTGAGGCGCATTGCACGCGTGAGGGAGCGAGGGAGCGGGGGGGCGGGGCAGGAGTGCACCGTCGGCGGCGGGGAGGCGTTGCGACGGCCCGCCCTGGAGAGCGATCTCGGCGAAGGAGGCGCCGGCGGTGGCCTCGAAGGATGCGAAGCGCCCGACCCCGACCTCTCGCGACCAGTCCGAGGGCGTGCCTAATCCGAGCGTGACCCGCGTGTCTCTCGGGTCGAGGAGGCGGGGGTCGCGCGCCCCGTCCGGCGCACTGGAAGGAGCGCTGTCGGTCGGGCTTCCTGCGGCGCTCCCTCCCGCCCCGCCGCGCCCCTCCGCCTCGTCCGGCAAGCGCGAGTAGCCGAGCGCCGAATACCACGAGTCGCGCCAGCTGCCCGACGCCGTGGTCGACAGCGGGCGGCGGCCGGCGGGGGTCGCTGGCGCAGGCGTCCTCGCGATTACGACTGGCGAGCGCGCCTGCGAGAACGCTGCGCCGTCGTCCTCTGCCGCCTCGTCTCCTCCCTCCGCCAACTCGTCGCCGCCCGGCGCAACGCGCTGCGCCGTCGCCGCGCGCCACGCACCGACCCCCGCCCAGCCGCGCGACTGGGCGGCCCGCTCGCGCGCGCCGTACTCGAGCGACCCCTTCCCCTTTGTCGACCCGTCCCCGGCCCCGGCCTCTGCCCCGCCCTCGCGCCACGAGTCGGACCGCGAGCCGAGCAGCGCCGCCGCGAGGGCGGGGAGGAGGAGGAGCAGAGGCAGCCAACGGGCGGTGCTCCCGGCACCCTCCCCTCCGCCAGCAAGCGGCGAGCAGCAGACGCCGCCCCCTCCTCCTCCGCCCTCTCCTCCTCCGCTAACGGAGGGAAGCGAGTCGGCGGCCGCGGCGCCGACCTCGAGGGAAAACGAGTCCATGAGCGCGAACCCGAAGTTGTGCGAGGACGTGTGCTGGGTCAGGCCGACACGCAGCGGCCCCGCGAGGCCTACTCGCACACACAGGCTGCGTGGGGAGGGGAAGCCTTGCCCGGCGGACCGTCTGCAGCGGCAAAGCGACCGGCGGATCCGACGCTCGGACCGAGCTGCTGCCAAGCCTGTGCGGCCGACGCTCGCCACCACGCCGAGAGGTTGCCTGGCCGGGACGAGGAGAGGCGCAACCTCTGAGGGGTCTCGCCGATGCGACCGTCCTTCTCCGCCCTCTGCCCGCGGGTCTGGGAGAGTGTGTGTGGGCGCAGGAGGGAGTGAAGGAGTAGGAGGGGTGTGTGGGAGGGTGTGGGAGGGTGTCTGCTCAGTCTAGAGAGGTTGCCGTCCGAAGCGCGCACGAGCCGCAGCCAGACGGGGGCGCGGCGACGGCCCGGGTGGGGGGCGTGGCTCGAGAAGGGGGGCACGCCTGGCCGGAGCAGAAGGTCGGAGCAGAGGCGAGTCAACGCGTCTCGGCGAGCCGACGCGGGAGAGGAGGCGGGAGAGGAGGCGGGAGAGGAGGCGGGAGAGGAGGCGGGAGAGGAGGCGGGAGTGGCGGGGAGGGGGCAGGGAGGGAGGAGGGGCGTAGCGAGGCGGGGCGCACCGGCGGGCGCGGCCTGCAGCGTGGTGGCACGGGACTGCGCTGACAGCAGCGCCGCCCACTCGGCCGTCCTCTTTGCCGCCAGCGCCCCGGCAGGCTGCGGCCTTGGCCGAGCCTCTGCTGCAGTGGCCAGCAGTCCAGCCGCGGACCACTGCACGTCGGAGCACTGCAGCACCCGCACCGTTGCGGCGAACGGGCCGCGCGGCACCTCTCTCCACAGAAAGGGAGCCGCGCCGCCGCCCGACGGCGGCGCGTCACACCCTCCAGAGGAGAGCTCGACGGTGCCGTCCAGAGACTGGCGCGCGAGCTCGACTGCGCAGCCGCCGCCGCCGCCAAGCCGCATCCCGTCCCACGCCGTCGCGCACTGCGCGGGCGATTCGCCGCCGAGGAACTCGCACCAGCCGCCCGGGCGGAAGTAGACGCTGAGGCGAGCGACCACATCCGGGCCGTACTCGAGCGGCAGCGCGGCGACCTGCACGCGGCTCCCCGCCTCCACCACCCGCGTGAAGGGCAGGACGGCCTCGCCCGCCTCGCAGGCGCACCCATCTGCGAGCGAAAACCCATCCACACAAGCGCCCTCGGAGACGTGGTCATCGGAAAGGCAGGTGGACGCTGGCGGGAGGGCGCCCGGCTCCCAGGCGGACTCGCCGACGAGCACGTGCTTGAGCGAGCTCGGCGCCCGCCCAGACCATTGCAGCGTAACCTCGCCCCACACGACGCCCGAGTCGGTGACGCGGAGAGTCCCATCCTTTCCAGTCAGGAACTGCGGGCTGCTCAGATTCGCGGCCGGCACGAGCCAACGGTAGCCGGTCCACGGCAAGTCAACGTGCTGCGACCAGGCGAGGGGGACGGGCCGGCTGCTGGAGAACGGGAGTGGTAGAGCGGCGGACATCCCACACCGACTTTGTCGGGGCCGGTACAGATCGCGCGCGCTTTCGAGGTTCTCTGCTCGCCGTTATGTTGTGGGCCGACGAGTTTCTTTTTGGTAGAATCTCCAAAAGAGGCGGGCCCCAACAACCTACCCCGCAGGCCAGGGCAGGCTGCGCCTCGCCGCCAGCCAGGCCGCCGTGACGGCCTTCGAGCAGGCGACGACGGGCGCGGCGGAGAGCCTGCCGACGCACCCCGGCACGCGGTGGAGAGGCAGCGCGCCGGTCTGGACGCGGTAGCCAGCGACGGCGAGCGCCCACGGCCACACCTCGTTGTGCGTGCCCCGGAGGAAGCCGCGGGCCCACCTCACCGGCGCCTTGGCCAGCGTCGCCCCCCTGATTGCCCAGGCCAGCCACCCTGCCAGCTCACGAAGCGCGGAGGCCCACCTTCCGATGCGGCGGCCGGCGGGGCTCCGGGCGAAGCGCATCACCTCCCGGTAGAGGACGTACTCCTGCCCCAACAGGCTGCGCTCCAGGCGCGCCTCCAGGCGGATGGCGGACCCAAAGGCGGAGCGCGCCCCGCCGAAAAGGAGCCTGCAGAGGGCAAAGAGCCACCCGAGCGGACGGCGCAGCAGCCGCGGAGCGAGGGTGACCAGCTGCACCGTGGCCGTACGCATGCGGAAGGCGTTCAGGTATCGCACCTCGCGCAGGGCGCTCGTGAGCTCAAACGCCCCCACGAGCGCGGGAGCGAAGAGGGCCAGCGCCTCTGGTGAAGGCGGGGAGGGGAGGCGGTCTGCGAGTGGTAGCCGACGCTCGCATGCAACCGCCAGCCCCGCCGCCGTCCCCGTGACGGCGATTGCCGTACGCGCTACCTGCTTGCCGATCCGCTGCGCGCTCGCCCTACGAGCCGCCTCCTGCGCCCTGGAGCCTGAGGAGAGCGCCTTCTTGACCGCCTCACGCGCCCGCTCGGCCGCCTCGTTCAGCGCGCGCTCCTCCTCGCTACCCCAAGCGCTGGAGAGCGCCTCGTCGAGGTCGACAAACACGCTGGCATGCTCCGGCGTGAAGATGGCTCGCTTCGCGGCGAGGTAGCGGAGGCTCTCGTGGAGCTCCGACGAGAAGTGGTCAAAGACTGCCGTCGCTGAGCGCGCAATCACCACGCCAAGCGCCAGCCCACCCGGCAAGGCGCGACGCAACGTGGTAGCACCAGCCTCCCACCCGAGATGGCGCGACGCGGTCGAAGCGAGAGCCAGCAATGCGGCGCGCATGGCGAACTTTCTCAGCCTGCCATTATTGGAGCGCGGGACTGCAAACACGTCCACGCGGGCGACGAGGAGTCCGCACAGGCGAAAGTAGAAGTGGGCTGCAAAGAAGAGCTGCAGCACCGAGCGGCCGAGCGGTCGGTCAACAAGCCCCGCGTGCCTGAGAGGCTGGAAGAGGAGCCACACGCCCATCAGACAGCGAAGGGCGCTGATTGCGGATCGGTGGTCGTCTTGACGCACCCTCTCCTCCATCATGACTCGAGCCTGTGTGGCGGCGAATTGCAAGACACCACCGCCTCGCAGCCGCAAGATGCCGGAACGGAGCCGGGGCCGCGCGGGATGTGCCAGGAAGCAGGAGCAGATGGCCGGGCACACATCCGCGGCTCCTACGCCCAAGTGCCCGGCCGCCGCCGAGAGGCACAACGACATCGGCGGAGCTCTCGTGCGACTTGACGAGTATGCGTGCGTCCCCTGGAACGGTCGGCGCCGGCCAAAGGATATCCACCTCGAGAACGTCCGGATAGGCCAGGTGTGTATTCTTTTTGCTTGGCCTTACATCATGATGAAATTCTGCAAAAACCCTGGCCGGCCCCTGCGGTGCCCCTACCTACCTACCTACCTACCTACCTACCTTACTTAGGGAAACTAAAAAAGA
This sequence comes from Emiliania huxleyi CCMP1516, assembly GCF_000372725.1. Lineage (NCBI taxonomy): Eukaryota > Haptophyta > Isochrysidales > Noelaerhabdaceae > Emiliania > Emiliania huxleyi. Next base: position 292,326 of record NW_005200881.1, on the reverse strand, counting down.
AATCACTCGATCGGGCGGGATTTCTTTTTCTGCTGTGAAAATTCCAGCGTGAAGAGAGGGAAAAATCCGACGGGAGGGCCCAGACCTACCCTTCCACCCTGTTATAATGTACGGCTATGCAAAAAGAATACACGCCTGGATAGGACCGGTCCTGGGCGCGGTCCGGCCACACACACACTCACACACACGGCCGCTGGGACGCACGCGCTTGTGTCCGGCGGACGCAAAGATGGGCTGGGTGGCTGTCTGCGCGCTGCGCGAGGTTGGACGGGAGCCCGTTCGCCACTCGCTGCCTGATGGCACCGACATCGTCTTGATCCGTCACGGCGGCCGCCTGCTTGCGATGAGCAACAGCTGCCCGCACAAGAAGGCCAGTCTGCACCGCTCTGGCGACATTGAGGACCTCGGCGGAGACCTTGGGCTCTGTTTGCGATGCCCGAAGCACAAAAGCAAGTTCGGTGGGGGCCTCTTTGTTTCTTTCGCCACCGGCAAATGCACGACCCGCCGCCAATGCAGTCGCTCGGACGACGTGGCGGCATGGGCGGTTCCGACTTACCAGACAAAGGAGGAGGACGGTGTGATCTTCGTTCGCAGGCTCGCGGAGCACGCTGCACCAGAGCCTGCGCCGGCCGCGCCTACGAGAGCCGCGGCTGATGAGCAGCATGCCAGGCTGCTGGCTGCCAAGCTGCTCCGAATCCGCGCCCTGAGCCCCGACAGCGACGAGTACACTCTGCAGCTGGTTGAGGAACGGGACCGTGCCGCCTTTGCGCAGGAGCCGGCGGCCATGTGGCACCTCTGGCTGGCCATGGGGGGAGTAAGCCGCGAGTACACCCCGACGAGCACCAGCGAGGACACAACGCGGAGCGGGCTGATCACCCTGGTCATCAAGCTGTACTCCAAGGGTGAGATGTCGGACCAACTCGCGAGGGCGGCGATTGGAGACCTAGCCGCAGTTAGTCCGCCGAGGGTGACGCTGAGGATCCCAGCATTCGATCTCGCTCCGACACCGCGCGGGCTGACCTTCAATCTGTTGGCTGGCGGGACTGGCGTCGCGCCGTGCTTGCAGTTCCTGCGCCGGGCCAAGGCGGCAGCGGCGTGCGTGCAAATGCTCTACTCGTGCTGGACGCTGGAGGATGCGCTGCTGGCGGCTGAGCTGGAGGATCTCGCCGCCTCCTGGCCCGAGCGGGGCTTCCGCTACGCGTACGTGCTCACGAGGGAGAAGGACAGGGCAGTGCTAGTAGATGCGAGGGAGCCCAAGCGGAGCCGGACCGGCGGCGCCGCTGCTGTCCGCGGCCGGCGTATTGACGCGGCGATGATGCGTGAGCACCTGGTGGATCGACGACAGGACGCAGTGGTGATGACCGTTGTCAGCGGCCCGTCGGGGTTCAACGCACGCTGCGAGGAGTTGGTGCGCCGCAACCTGACGCCGGAGGAGCGAGGAGAAGTTGTCGTGCTGGATGCCTGAGGCTGGAACGCTGGATGCGCCCCGTCTTACTCTGAGCACTTGCGTGCTAGCCTCACCATTTGCTTTGTCATTCGCGGGGCGTCTCAGAGTGCGAGTGTGCCCGCGAAAAGTCCGCTCTGCGCTCTCTAGGTAGCGAGGGATCGAGGGTGCAGTCCGTGAGCCCGTGTGCGCGTGTCTCGTGCTGTCTCCATCTCTCTCTTTGTCTCGATCTGTCCACTGAGCACTGCCAAGTACTGGTTGTGTGACTCCGCCGTTTTCAACACCGTGTCGGCCACGAGTGGATACCTAGGTACGGCTTGCTTAAGCGTTAAGGGTAGTGTGGTCGTTTGCGCGTTGGAGAGGGTTTTGTATGATAAAAAACAAAGGTGAATAAAGACAACACCGCACCCCGTTGTATGCAACTCCGTGAACCCGTGCGTCGAGAGAGGCCGCTCGAGTGACTGCGATGTCGAGCGATGTATCAGGGGGACGTATACACAGCGTCACTTCACGCGGCGCCGGACTCGCCCGCCTCCGCGGCGGGTGGCTGCACCCACCCCGCCCCGACGCAATAGTCCCACAGCATCGCCGCGCGCGCCGTGTCCACTTCCGGCCGGAGCACCGCCGCCGCCTCCCTCCTGGCGAGGCCGCCGCCGGCGAGCGCGGCGAGCACGAGCTGGCGCTTGGCACGCGGCAGCAAGTGGCGCGGCAGCGCGAGCCGCTCGCACAGCTCCGCCTCTTCGCTCGACAGCAGCGACGGTGCCTCGGCCCGGGCGGAGGCGGCGGCGGCGGCGGCAACCTCGGCGGCGGCGGCGGCGCCCCGCTCCGCCGCGTCGTCCTCCGCGGCGGCCGCGCGCCGCGCCGTGCGCGACGCGCCCGCGACCTTGCGGTGGCCGGTCCCCTTGCCCTGGGAGCCCTTGCCGAGCCCGGCGGGCAGCCTCGCCGGCGGCGGCCGAGGAGGGCGGCTCGCCTCCGCCTACGCGGGGCCGGTTCCGAGACGGTTCCGAGACGGTTCCGAGACGGTTCCGAGACGGTTCCCCCCCTTCCCCGAGGACGAGCGGGCGCGCCTCTCGCAGCGAGGTGATGCCCTTGGCGGCGGCCGCCTGCAGGTGGCGCAGGTCGAGCGCCATCCCCTGCTGCTTCAGCACCGACTGGACCAGCTCCTCGTGCTGCGCCGCGCTGTGGAAGCGGGCGAGCGGCCGCAGCCGCGCGCGCGCCGCGACCTCCGCCACCGGAGCGATCCGCTCGATCTCGATCTGCTCGTGCACGTCGTCGAGCAGGTCGCGCGCCACGACGAGCTCGTGCCTCCACTGCCGCCCGTCGAGCGTCGCGTTGTACGTGTGGAGCTTCTGCATCTTCTCGCGCCTGCTCGCAGCCGCGGACGCGTCGCAGTCGCGCCCGTGGGGCGTGAGAGAGAAGCTTCCGCAGTCTTCTCTCGCGTCTCGGTCGACGCCACGCCGGCCTCGACCGCCTCGAGCTCGCCGGGCACGAACTCGATCTCCGAGACGAGCGCCTCTGCCTCGTCCTCCCACTCGACGTCAAACTCTTGCCGGAGAGGCATCCAGCCCTGGTACCTGCTCTCATCATGATTCCTTGAACTGAAGCGAAGGGCATCCGGTCTTGGTGCCTGGGAGAAGGGCAAGAAGGTTGCAGGAAGCGTCCGAGGAGGGTGCTAAGCGCGGCCAGAGAGAGAGAGAGAGAGAGAGAGAGAGAGAGGGAGAGAGAGAGAGAGAGAGAGAGAGAGAGAGAGAGAGAGAGAGAGAGAGAGAGAGAGAGAGAGAGAGAGAGAGAGAGAGAGACGCGCGCGCGAGAGAGAGGGAGGCACGCCACCCGCGCGCACCGAAACTCCTCCTCTGGAGGCCTTGGACCAACCTCGCTCGGGTCCGGGCCGGGCACGCCGCCAGAGCTTCCGGCACCGTCCGCGCCTCCGCTGTCCGCGCCGGCCGCCGTGTCTGGCGGCGGCGCGGCGGGCACCGCGTCGCTGTCGGTGCGACGGCGCTTGGCGGCACTGCCGTCCGCGGCGCCGCCCTCGCCCTCCGCCGCGCCTCCGCCCTCGAGGCCCTCGAAGTGGGGCGTCGGGAAGTGGGGCGACTCGAGGTAGCAGCGGCGGTAGTGCCGCTCGACGGCCTCGCGCGAGCGGCCGCCACCGACGTGCTCGGCGATGTCCATCCAGTTGCCAAACCCGTACAGCTGCACGCCCTCGAGCAGCCGAAGCTCGTCGGTGCCGCGCCAGCCAACCTCGAGCAGCGCGTCGGAGCCGACGTCAATCACGCGGTACTTGTGCGCGGGCGTGTGGCCGCGCGTGTGGATGGAGACGCCCGCGCGCAGGCAGTCGACGCAGAGCAGCAGCCGCGGCGTGCACTCGGCGCACTCGATCCGCACCTCTGCGCCGAGCGCGCGGCGACAGTATCCGCACCTGCGAGGCGCGGAATCTCGGGTGGGTCTCTACCGCTGCATCTCGGGTGGGTCTCTACCGCCATCTCTCACCCGTCGCGCGGCTCAAAGGCGCAAAGCTCCTGAGCGACTTGGTTTCGCATGTCGACGACAATTGCACCGGAGATTCGTTCGCGGGTGGGGCTGCGAGGGAGCAGGCGGCGCGATGGGCAGGGCTCGCAGGTGTATTTTATTTTTGCTTGGGCGGACAGCATGACGGGGTAGGTAGGGTAGGTCTGGGCCCCCCCGTCGGGTTTTTGCCTCTCTTCACGCCGGAATTTTCACAGCAAAAAAAGAAATTTTCCGGCGAAATCACGATGTCAACCCTCCCCAAGTGTGGGTGATCTGATGCTTGTATGGCCTTGAGAGTGGCCTGCCATGCCACAGGAAGGACTGTGGTTGCAGGAGAGTACCACCAGCCATCACTTTAGTTGGTATAGTACCCCACCTTCACCCCGCCAGTGATTTCTTTTTTAGTTTCCCATAAGTAGGGTAGGTAGGTAGGTAGGTAGGTAGGGGCAGGGCAGGGGCCGGTCAGGTTTTTCCAGAATTTCATCATGCTGTCCGCCCAAGCAAAAATAAAATACACCTGGGGCTCGCTGTAAAAATCGACTGTACAATGCCAGTATGTCATCTCCCCCAGGACGGGGAATCACACACCTCTCCTTAAAATCCCTGTGTGGTGGCGGCGTGCCGTCCTCCCATTCCTCCCTGTCTTTCTTCAAAAAAGAAAAATGCGGTCTTGGCGCGCGCGGCGGGTTTGACCAGGGGTGCGCACACCAGAGCCCCCACATGAGCCAGTTCTCTGCAGCCGCCTCCGACGCGGCCTTCCTGAGCGGCGACACGCTGGTGGTCGTGGTGCCCAAGCTGCGGACGGCGCCGATCCGATTGCTCTGCGGGCGGGAGGTCGAGCTCACACCACCGGTGCCAGTCGAGGCGCGAGCGAGCGAGAGGCGGCGGCGCAGCACGAGCCCTCTTTCGGCGCCACTATTTCCGCTCGCGCGTAGGTCCCGCTCTGGGTGGCTGCGTACCTCAAGAAGCGCGACAAGTGTTTCATCAAACTGCCCGAGTGGCTGGAGCCGGACAACCTGCAGGCCTCTCTCGCCGAGGAGCGCGACAACCCCGACCGCTTCTCGGCGTTGCCGCACCACTACGTCGAGATTGCAAAGGAGCTGCTGCAGATTGCGAGCGAAGACCTGCCCGAGGCCACCCGCTCCCTCTGTCACCGGCCGCACGCTTCCGTTCCCACACACTCCTCGCCCCTCTGTCACCACAGGCCAACAAAATCCGTGGGCTGGTCGCAGACATCGAGGACGTGCGGCGAACCAAGCTGCAGACGTGCCTCCCGCCTTGTCCCCCCCCCCCTCCCGCTCCCTTCCCCCCCCCTGCTCCCGCTCCACACCCGCCCTGGACGCGCAGGGGCTTGCGCAACCTCGACGCAGACACGACGCTGGTGCGCTGCTCGCTGCTGTTGCGCCCCCCCCCCGTCGCGCCCGCCCTCACGTGCACCCGACTCGTGTGGTAGGTGCACCTCAAGCACGTCTCTGCGATGGAGCTGCACGGCATCCGCAAAATCGCTGCAAAGGCGAGCGGCAGCTGCTCGACATCGCGCACGCGACATCACACACGTCACACACCACCCCTCCTCCCGCCGCCAGGCCCTCGACCACATGCAGAAGGACGCCGCCGCGGCGCGGCAGGGCGGCGGGACAGCCGCGGCCGCAGGCGGAGACGCGTCTCAGACGGGGGCGGACGTGCGCGCGGACAACACCGGCCGGCTGCTGCGAGCGCTGCAGGGGCGCAGGTAGCGGTGCCATATGTACGGGGGCGGCCGCCGCGCGCGCGGTCGCACTCCGCTTGGCGTTGCTCCGACAGAGCCTCTCGTGCATCACACGGCCAGGCTCGCTCAGGGTGTACTCGGGGCGCGACGCATCGTTCGCCAGTCCCACTCCTACAGAGGTACTACAGTGACGGAGAGCTGGCTTCCGTGTCATCATAACTATTGTTCCGATTTTGTGAATAAATAATAACGGACTCGAACACCTCTAGGGCGGCTATACTAGGATATGGGCAAAAAGGAACAAGTCCCACCCGTGGGCGTGGCCGTGCGATCTTCTTACATCTTTCGGTGTGCAGGGTCGGACTTTTGTTGTGCTTGTGGGGGGTGGTGGTCGCCTCGCGGGGCTCCGGCGCGCGCGCGCGCGCGCGCGCTCTCGCCCTCTCGCGGTCTCGCGCGCGTCTCTGCTCCGCGTCTCCGCCTCCCGATCGTCTGCTCTGCGTCGTCTGGCGACCAGACCGCGGGTGGGGTCCTCCATACTCGGTTGAGGTCGCCGCCCTCCTCGTCCGCCTCCGCTCCCCAACACCCCCTCGTGTCGGTCACCGGGCTCCGCTACCAATAGGATGTGTGTGAGGCCTCATGTTCATGTTCATGTGAGTCATGTCATCAGCCCTCTCTGTGCGCTCGGCGGGCGCTCTCGGTTGTTCTGGTTGTCCCGCCCCCGGGCCCGAGTTGCGCTGTCACATGGACACAACGGCCTGGTTTGAGGTGGCGATCTTCGTCCTTTCGGGCCTTGCCTTCCCGCTCTGCTGCTGCATCCTACTCGCCACCAGCCGCGTCGGCATTCGTTGTGCCCGAGCGGCGGGCCTTGATCCTCTCCTTGGGGGCCAGCGAGGCGACGATGCCGATGGCGAAGAGGAAGGCATTCTGGATCCACTGGCTAGAGTGGCGCCGTGCAAGACCCTCCGTGTCACAGTGCGGCTGGAGGAGGACCAGGGCGGTGAGGAAGTGTTACTACTGGACGTGTCAGGGCTCGCCACAGTCGCCGATGTCCGGGCCGCTGTCGCCCGGCGTGTGACCGCAAGCGAGGCTGCAGCGGCGGAGTTGGAGCGCGAATTGGTGGCGAGCTGCATGGACGAGGAACGCAGTCTGCTAGTCTCACTGCCTGGTCGCACGCCTTTGTCGTCGCTCGCGGGGATTCGCGAGATCGTTGTGCGACGCAAGGCTGCAGAACGCGAGGGGCATCTCGATGAGGACACGGGCACAAGCTCGCGCCTCCAAGGCCTCCCTCGGGCCGTCGCCGACGCTATTGGAGCCGTTCACGAGCGCTCTCGGGCCGCGGCAGTGCCGCACGAATGCCACGAAGGTGGCGGCGGCGGCGTTGGAAGTGAGTGGGCGAGGGAAAGAGACGCAGAGATTTTGTTGATGATGGCTGCTCGACGCGAGCGGCTGGACAGTTGCACACCGGAGTCGGGCGAGGCCCCCGTCGGCATTGGTGTTACAGCCACCATCACCACCACTGCTGCCAGCCCTGATGCTGCAGGCGTCAACACTGCCGTCCCACCACCTCCGCCTCTGCCACCTCCACCACCGCCTCTGCCGCCACCTCCGCCTCCGCCGCCGCCGCCTCCGCCGCCGCCTGCACCGCCGCCGCCGCCCCCGGCTCGTCCTCCGCCCCTTCCGCCATCTGCAAGCGTCCAGGAGCAAGCCTCCACCAGCCCAGGTGGCAGCTTCCTGCTTTCGCCCGAGTTTGCCTCCAAGCTGGAGCGGCGGCGTGCGTCACTCGATGCGGCGGAGACGGCGCAGCCGCCGCCTCCTCCCGGCGTCCCGCCTCGTGGCGGTGAGGGGCAGCCGGTTGGGCGGCAGACGACCTACTCACAGAATGGCAAGTCCGAGGAAATGTCCTACCTCGACCAACTGGCAGAACGGATCGCGCAGCGCAAGAGCCAGGGCCGAGGGCAGGGTCAGAGCCGCGCACAGTCCGAGGCGACTCAGGTGCCGGTGCCTGACTCACCTCAACTGCCGGTGCACGAGATCTGAGCATCTCCTGCCCCGAATAATACCTCTACATATCGGTCCCAACCACTCCCGCCCGATTGCAGCTCGATCAAGTTCGAGAACACAGCTCACAGAGGTGCGAAGAAAGCCCATCGGTCAGACGGGCCTTTCTGGTCTCGGGGTGGCCACAAAACCCGCCGATATCAAGTGACTCGAGGTGCGTGGTGACCGGCGAGATGGTGTATGTGCGCAGTGGCTGCGCGCAGAGAGAGAGAGACGCGGGATGTGTGTCTTCAGTCGTTTACTTGTTTGATTTTTCGTTGTGTTTGAATTTTGTGCCGGCCTGCCGCCGGCGGGGGCGTAATGGTACGGGGACGCGCGGGCACGCAGGACCATGCACAGGCAGGCCTGCGTGCCTTCGGTATGTGCGCACGCCTGTGCCGGACTTAACACTTATGATCAGAGGCATCCTCGTCCGCCTCCTCCTCTCCTTTCCTAGCCCCTCGCTCTCTTGTGTTGTCTCTCCACACGGGGGGGCTTTTTTGTGGAGTCCTCTCTCTCTCTCTCTCTCTCTCTCTCTCTCTCTCCCTCCCTCCCTCCCTCCCTCCCTCCCTCCCTCCCTCCCTCTCCCTCTCCCTCTCCCTCTCTCTCCCTCTCCCTCTCCCTCTCTCCCTCTCCCCACTCCCTCTCTTTCCTCTTTCTCTTTCAGAGCCCATTACCGAAACACGTAAAACGAGCGCCCGAGCGCCCGGCCCGGCGCGCCGCGGCGGTTGGGCACCCCACCGTTCTTGGGACGCGCTGGCGCTCGCCAGCGATCGTCCCCTTCCCCTCCCCCCTTTTTGCTTTGAGACTGTCGCTCCGAGAAAGCTCGTCTCGCAGCTGCGAGAAGGTATAAATAGGATAAAACGGACACCTCTACTGTGAGATGGGTTAAAAAAGAACAGGTCCCCGCCCTTGGCCTTGCGATCTTTGTGCAGGGTTCTTTGTGGGTGTGGTCGGCGACTAGCCGGGGTCGTCCTCCCGATGGGGGACTAGCACTAGCCGTCTTCCACATGGTCCCTCGGGTCCCTGCTGCTCCTAATCTCTTCGTACATCCTCCTGCTGATCTCCGCAAAGTCCTGCTCCCTCCCTCGTCTCGCCCTGCGCGTCTGCTCCGCCTCACCGTCTGCTGCCCTGCGTCGTCTGGCGACGGGTCCTCCATAGTCGCGCGGTCGAGGTCGCCGCCCTCCTCGTGCCTCTTCCCAACGTTCCCTCGGCGGCCGATGCCGTCTGCTCCGGCTCCCCACTCCCCGGGTCTGCCCTGCTCTCGTCTGCGCTAGTTTCTGCTTCGTCACCACCGGCGTCTCTCCTCTTCCTTCTCCCCTTCTTGTATGCTTTGCACATCGCGTCGATTCCTTTTGCGAGAAGGTATATTTTCCCCACGGCGCGCGAAAAGGCAGGCCACAAGAAGGAAAGTGACGATGACATGGAATGTGTGTCCTCCGGGTCCGGCTCTAGCGCGTCTAAAGGGGAAGGACCCTGAGTTGAACAGGGGTTGTGCGCCAAGCCCTCCTGCTCGGCTCCAGCGAGTAGACAAGTGTTACCATTCACAGAGGAGAAGGATATGACCTCAAGGCTGATGTGACCAAGCGCTGGTAGCCTGGTTTTACCTCACACCCATGGTCTCAAAGACACAGTGTGCCGGCAGTCGCCGCGCAGTGTCGCTCACACAAGCCGCAGCACAAGTGACTGAGGGCCAGTGAGGGCGAGCCCATCGCTGTGACAGCTGTGGCAGCCGCACAGTGGGCTTGTGGGCTGTGCCATCTGTGCAGAGTGTGTGAGCAGCAGAGGAGCTTCACTCCAGGCTTCAGGCGCAAAGAGCTGCATGCCACCGAAGGCGCTGTCGAGGTTCGCCGAGCGCGGCGCACAGGTTGGAGGAAGCCGTCACCGACGAGCGCGTTGGACTTTTCACTCCGGACAAAAAACGCGGCACAGCTCGGGACGGTGCGGGGCGTGCCACACAAACTTAGCGCCCTCGTAGACTGAGACAGTATAGAGTTAGTCTCAACGCTCAACGTACCGCAGTGCGTGACCCTGCGCAGCGCCCGCCGCGTGCTGACTATCATGAACCTGAGAGTGTTGAGGGGCTTGGGCTGACACAGCCACAGATGCGCCACCGCCTTTTACTCTGTACGAGGCGCGCGCTCTCTCTACTGCGGTGCCCATGTCTCCATAAGAGATCTCTCACCGATGTCGCCGGATGCCACGTACGGGCACACGCTCGCCGGCAGGTCGGTGTAGGCGAGCTGTGGCTCGGCATCGCCAATCGCAAAGGACAGCGTGCGTGCCTCCATGTCGAGAATGACACGCACTGGCGTGCCTCTCTTGACGCGGTCGCCGTCCCACAGCGGGTTTTTGGCCCCGTTGCTGCGCGCAGCCGCCATCGCAGCCGAGCCGGTGCTCAGGAACCCCCGAGAGCCGTCCATCCGCGTGTAGCCCATCCCGCGGGTGACGTTGTGCGCGACGCCCGAGCACAGGGTGCCGTCGCAGAGGTGCAAGGCCCAGGCAGAGGTGTCGCTAGGATAAGTTCGCTTGTCGCACGCATCCGCAGCGACGCCGACGTAATTGTTCGGGCTCCAGTTTGGAGCCTTGACCACCCACTCGTGCCTTCCGGCGGTGAGTTCCTCGCCGAGCGCTGCGTCGAACCCCTTGTACAGTGTCCGCTTCAGCGAGGTCGTCATGCTTTCCGCGTCCTCGTTCACGGTGAGGTTTCCATCGAAGGCTCGCCACGGCATCGTTCGTTTTGTGGCGGGCAGACTGGCTGGCAGACGGGCCTCGATCACGCGACCAATGGCGGAAGGGTGCTGGAAGTGAGCACAGGGGCCGGCTCCACAAGAAAAAGAAATTGTGCGCTTTTGGTCATAACCAAACGCAAAACTTGTGTTTCCGTTTACGCACAGCTGCTCCAAGTCGCCCGCACCGGCGAGTGCGCGGTGATGCAGGAGACCACGGACCCACACCAAGCGCGCCAAATCATGCCCGCAGCCGGATCTGCGCCGCCTCAACCTCGCTAAACATCTTCCCCGCGTCTGCTGCTCCCGCCGCCAGCGCGACATCGTACGTGCCGTCCTCATTCACGTCCGCGATGCTCGCCGGCTCCCACCTCCCGCCGCACAGCATCTCGACGCGCTGACCCTCGGAGAAGGTCCCGGCGCGTGCCGCCGCCGCCGCAGCCGGCTTTCGCCGCTTGGCGAGCGGCGCGTCCTCCTCGTCCTCCTCCTCGTTCTCCTCGCCGCCACCGCCACCGCCACCGCCACCGCTCTCGCCCCCCCTCGCCGCGCCGTCACCGCCCGCCGCTTGCCACGCGCCGTCTCCCGTCAGCCGCCGCATCGTCGCTTCGTGCCCCATCTCCTTGAGCTCGTCCAGGTGCTCGCAGTAGAGCCGGATCTTCATGAGCGGGTGGTTGAGCAGCCAGCCGTTGGACGTGTCGAAGGGGCCGCGATCTGGCTGCTTGACGATCCTCTCTCCGCCGACGGTCCGACCGACCAGGTCCTGGGCGAGGCGAGGAGGCCCGCTCTTGGGTGGCGAGGGGGCGGCGAGGGGGTGGCAAGGGGGCGGCGAGGGGGCGGCGAGAGGGTCCGCATGTCACCTCCGGCGCGCGCTTTTGAGGCATCCACACTTGCGCCTCGGCCCGCAGCGCGTCCACCTGCTCCGCCTGGATGCCGAGTCCGATCGGCCGCCCCTTGCCGAAGGCGCCGCCTCGCTTCTCCGTCGTCACGCCAGCGCCGGAGACGAGGCAGAAGACCTGCTTCAGCACGGACTTGAGGTTCTGGCGCGAGAGGGACGACTCGCCCTTGCCGCCGAAGCGCGCAGTGAAGATCACAAATGGCGCGAGCCACTCCTGTGCGCCGTCCAGCCGCCGCATCTCCTCCTCGCCCAACCGCTCCACCCACGCCATGCGGAGCACATCCGCACGAAGCGCGTCGCACCAGGCCTTGAGCTCTGGCGCCGTCATGGCCGAGACGTCGTTCGGATCGCGGTACGCGGGATGGTCCTTCTCGCCATCCGAGTCGACGAGTCCCCCGTTGGCAGCGGCCTCGCCAGACAGGCGGCGAGAGCTGCGGCGTGCGGATGGGTCGGCAGCCGGCCTCTTGCTTCGCGCCTTGGGCAGCTTGGGCCTGGAGGCGGCGGCACGCAGGCCGGCGACTGCATCGCCGAGGCCCATGCTCTCGAACGCGAGCTGGTTTTTGCGGATGGTCTCGAGGCGGGCCAGTTCGTACTCGGAGAGTGCCTCCGTCATCGGTAGCAACGGCGTCGGCGCTGGTGCACGAAAAAAAATTTTTCTCGGGCGCTTTCTGCAGGTCGGGCGGGGTTTGTTTGAGGCGCCACGGATCCACTGGGTAGGTATAGGGAGGGAGGCTGCCGCGTGTTTTTCTCCCGCCGTGCGGATTCGGGTCTTCTACTACTCTTCTACTCTTCTTCGTCCTTTAGACGTTTCACCTCACCCGGGTAGGGGGGAACCTTCCCCATCCATAGGCGCCGGGGCTCGACCGGCACGCCGCCGCGCGCGCCGCCGGTCGGCTGACCGCTCAGCGTCAGGCTCCGGGCTCGCCGCTCGACCAGGTGGCGGAGCTGAAGGGGACGGTGGCGGCGCGCGACGTGGAGCTCGTACGAGAAGGTCCGCGCGGAGGTGGCCGAGCGGGCATGAGTGAGGGGCAGCGCCCCACGCGCCCACGCCCTGCTCGCTCGCCGGTTGGCACTATAGATCGATATAAGTGAGAGCAGTGTGAGAGCGCAGCCAGAGCGCAGCGCGCCGTGTACAGGGAACGCGCTTCTGCGCGACACCGTTGATGGGGACGCGTAAGTACGTCAGTAATCGCACGCGAAACTGTGTTGCCACAAATGCCGTTACCCCACAAGTCCGTGTCCCGAATCCAGCATCGACGAACCATCGACCATCGTTGTTCGCGCGCGATGGCGTCCAGCGGAGAAGCACGGCTATAAACAGGCCGTGCCAGGCCGTGCCAGCCCACGAGGCTGCCCGCCCGTCCCGGGTTCACACATTGGTCGGTAGGTAGGGGGCCGGCACCGCCCCGAAAGGAACGATTTTTCGCGAATTTGCGAACTGCAGCCCCCCTAGACGGCTGGAGCCCGGACCCAGTACGAAAGACAAGCGCGGAAAACGCATTTTTCTTCCAATCGGACCCCATACAAGAATCGTATCGCCCCCGTCAACAAGAGTTGGGACCGACTCTCGATGCTGGCGGAGGGGAGCGCTCGCGCGGGAGGCGCTGCTGCTTCATCAGAGATCCCGGAGAGCGCTGTCCATCCACGGGCTGATGTCGCGCCGGCATGCACTGCAGGGGCCGTCAGCAGCCTCCTGACTGAGCAGCACGCGCAAGCCACGGTGCGCATTGAGGCGGAGGAGCCGGCATCGGTGAAGGCGGCAGTTCCCCCCTTCTTGGATTCCGACTCGAAAGCGCCTCGGCGTACGAGCGGCCGCAAGAGCATCGACGCTGAGACCAGGGCGAGGCTCGCCTGCGCCAAGCAGTACGGTAAAGAGGCAGTCGGGCAGCGGGTCAGCCTATTTTGGGCCGGAGAGGACAGGTGGTTCGACGGCACAGTCAAGGGCTACTCGCTTGCAGACGGGCAGCACTGCGTCAAGTACGACGATGGCGACCAGTGGCACTATCACCTCGGTCGAGAGGAGACGCTCGGCTACTTGAGTTGGCTAAGCCTAGAGGCGAAAGCAGCGACCAGCGGAGGCGAGCGGCCGCTCGCCTCGTCAGCCACGAGACAGAGACAGCCACGCGGCGACGTGCAGCCGGAGGAGCCGCAGCAGAAGCGGCAAGTGGCAGCGGCGGAGGAGGCGGCTCCGAAAGTGGTGACGGAGGCGGAGGGGCTGAAGCTGCGCCTGTCGAGCAGCAACAGCACCGGCTACACGGGCGTGTTCCTCCAGGCCTCTGGCAAGTTCCAAGCGAGGCACGAAAGAGCAAGGAAAACGGTCTACTTGGGCACCTTTGCCACGGCGGTGGAGGCGGCGGTGGCCTACGCTCGGCACGTAGGCGAAGGGGTCCAGGCGGTCGGCGAGGCGCCGGCGGCTGCGATGGTGTTGACGGAGGCGCCGCAGCAAAAGCGGCAGAAGGCAGGGACAGAGGAGGCGGCTCCGTCGGCGGTGGCGGAGGCGGAGGGCTTGCGCTTGCACGTCTCCAGCAGCAGCGGCAGCGGCTACTTGGGCGTGTGGCTGTCCTCTGGCCGCTTCCGGGCGATGCAGTCGGTAGACGGTAAGAAGGTCCCCTTGGGCTGCTTTGACTCGGCAGAGGCGGCCGGGGAGTACCGGCCTCGGGCAGAGACGGCGGATGCAGGGGGCGCCATCGGTCAGCGCGTCCTCGTTCCCGCTACGGTCTACCCTCAGTACGCGTGCAGCGAGCAAGGGGGGCGCGGTTGGGAGGGGCTGATCATCAGCCGACGCCACGACCACGCGCAGATTCGATTCCTGCATGCAACCGGCGAGGATGGAGCTGCATATGAGCCGGTGCGCCTGCAGCACTCGGCCTATGTTGTGCTCGACCAGAATGAGCCAGAGCAGCATCCGCAGGACCAGGAGCTACTAGTGGCGGCGGAGCCGATGGAGACGAGGTTGGATTCGGCGGCATTGCTCCGCCCCGACGAGATTGTGACCGCGATCGTGTGCGACGGCTGCGATGGCGACTTCGAGCTGCCGCCGGGGACGCTCGCTCCGGAAGGCGAGTGGTACTGCGCGGCTTGCGGCGTGGGCGCCGGCGCGCGCGCCGGCCCCGTCCAAGAGGCTCTGGTGGCGGTGGAGGATGGCGTGCGCTTGCACCTCTCCAGCAGCAGCAACACCGGATACAGAGGCGTGTGGGAGCAATACCCTGGCCGCTTCCTGGCGCGGCACACGGTGGACGGGAGGCGGATCGTCCTCGGCACCTTCGACACTGCGGTGGAGGCGGCGACGGCCTACGCGCGGGCGGTTGGGGAGGCTCTGGCGTCGATGGAGCTTCCGGCAGCAGCGCTGGAGGTGGCGGAGGGGCCGGGCGCGAGTGAGGAGACGCCAGGCCTGAGACCGCGCCTCTCAAACAGCACGGGTTGCGGCATGGGCTTGGACCCCGGCGGCAGCGGCCGATTCCGCGTGCGGCACAGGGTGGAGGGGCGAGAGGCCGTCCTCAAGAAGCGATTCAGCGCGGCGCCGGAGGGGCCAGTGGCGGAGCCGGTGGCGGCAACGGCAGGGCACGCCAAGGCGCCGTCAGAGGCGGAGCTCGCGGCGAACGCAGAGCTCGCGCTGAGGGCAGGCTGGGCGGCGGGCAGCCGGCTGGATTGCTACTGCCTGCGTGTCCGCCAGTGGATGGCGACCAGGGCGTTGGACGCCCGAGGCGGGGTGGGCACCTCGCGCCGCGCGGAGCTCCTGGTCCACTATCAGGGGAGTGACTCGATGTTGGACGAGTGGGTACCGTTAAGCTCCGGGAGGCTCCGCGTTGCTCAGTCGTCGGGCGTCAACCCGTCGACGTCCAGCGAGCCCGTGGCGGACTCGAATCGCTCCTCATTGCACCTGCCGCGGGGCGAGTCGGAGGCGCACCATGGGGCCAAGGAGGTTGCATCTCCCGTCGCTCGGCGTGTCAGCCATCTTGTGGCTCAGCGGGTGCGAGTTGGTGCTCGGCAGTACCTCGTGCATTGGGATGGCTATTCGGTTGAAGAGCGGTCCTGGGAGGACGAGCAGGACATCCACGACAAGACCCTGATCCGCAAGCTGCAGGTCGCCGATGGACCGTACGCCTTTGTGACCGAGGGGGTCCTCGACCGGCCGAACGGAGCCAAGCAGCTGGGTCTGTTCGCCCGCAAGCCAATCCCGCGGGATGCGGCAATCTGCGAGTACCGGGGAGCGAGGATCCCCAAGTCGCTGCAGCAGCGAGGAGACTACGTCCTCGAGGTGAGCGATGAGCCAGTCGTCATCGACGGGCTCTCGGAGAACATCGGCCCTTTTTACGTGCCGGGGAGCTGCGCGGTCTATGCCAACCACAGCTCGAGGCCGAATGCGCGGATCGACAAACGGCACGGCGGGATGTGGCTCGTCGCCTCCGAGCCGATCGCGGCAGGGCAGGAAATCCGGTTCGATTTCACAGAGGGGCACCGGCCGGTGGGCGAGCCGCGCGAGACGAGGGACTGGGAGACGGTCCGGCGCACGCCGCCGCCACCAGTCGTGGGCGCAAAGGGGCCGCCGCCGTCGCTGTCATGGGAGGCTGGCCCGGGCGATGATGAGCGCTTGCGCAAGCTCGTGGGCGACGAGCGCTTGCGCAGACTTGTGCCCAGGTTCCGCGAAGCCATGGCCGCCGACGGGTTCGGGGAGGAGCGGCTGTGGGAGCTGATTGCTTCCACCATCCCACGGCGCTCCGCGGAGGAGTGCCGGCAGCGATGGCAGACGCTCGAGCGAGGCAGCGAGCGAGGCGGAAAAGGGTGAGCAGCGCAATTCTCCCGATTCGACTGGTGCGCAGGCGGGAGCCGTGGACGAGGCAAGCAGCTGGGGGGCTAGCGGCCACGCGCGAGACCCGGCGAGCGACGAGCCTCCGCCAAAGCGGCGATCGAGCGCAGATAGCGCCAGCGCCGGCTGTGTCTTTTCCGCCTCGCCGAACAACGGCCTTGTGGCTCCTTTGGTGGAGCTTCCCGTGGTGACCACCGTCCCACGGACTGCCTTTCCCGCCACGCAAGGAGGACCCGTGGGCGGTGACGTGCTGGAGCTTGGCGAGACCCTGGTGGAGGCATGGAGGTGGCGCAGCAACCGAGAACGATACGTAACGATCTAGGTTCTACTTCTAGCGAAGGCGTTCGTTAGATCGGTCAAAGTTGAGTAAGGCGCCCCCCAAAGTACCGGGGCCACGCGGTATTTTCCCGAGACAAGTTCTGACAAGACATAATTTATTAGGCCGGTCGGACCCGATTTTATTAAATTTTCAAGTTTAAGCGCAGACCTCAAGACTTGAACGCAAGCATGTTCAGGCCATCTAGAGTGCCGAACAACATCGCACCGGTTCGGTTCGCGCATCACGGCCGCGCAAACTGGCTGCACTGCGGCGCGAGGCTCAGCGGGGCGTCCGGACCACTGACTCGGGCGATGTGGTGGTCGAGCGCAGCCTTCTTGAGCTGGAGAGCCGCCGCAGTATGCGCGGTGGATGGGACGTCGGCCAAACCGCGACGCGCAAGCTGCAGGGAGGAGCTACAGCGGCTCCTCTCCTCATGCTGGTTCGCCAAACCGAGACGTTGAGGTCCTCGTACACTCATGTCGCGCCTCGAGTAAGAGCCATCACGCTGCCCAGCGCTGGACCGTCGTAAGGTCCGGCCTTAGGCCAGCTCGCAGCACTGTATGAACTCACGCTGGCGAGCACCATCCCAGGATGAGGCCTTCAAGAGCGCGCGCCAGGGACGTCCGTATGGCAAAATCGGCGTGAATTCGCTATGAAAACGCTTCCAACCCATCAAGAGCGGGCTCAGAAGAGACGATACTAACCCAGGATCACCAGGGCACCTTAGGGTATCGAAATTTTCCACCCCCCCACCCCCTCCCGCTCCCCCGGCCCGCGCCTCTCCCCCTAACTAACACACGCACCACCGCTGACACCCTCACCAGGCCTCTCCCCCCGCCTCGCCGCTCTCGCGGTGCAAGCCGACTCCTGGCGACCGTCCTGGTCAGCGGCCCTTGCCAGGACGGTCCGAGCGCCGCGCTCGCTCCGGTGAGCGAGCACTACAGTAGCACACCGCACCTGCACCGCCTGTAGTGGCACCGGCACCAGCCTCCCCAGCCCCGCCTCTCCAACGTCTCACTCGCCACCCTGCTCGCTGCCGCCCCGCCCGTCGCCACTGCCACTAATCTGCCGCTCCGCAGCCCGCTCCACCTTCCCGCCCGCAGCGCCTCCCGTGCCGACGCAGCCTAGAGACAACAGAGCTGGGTCAATATCACCGCGGGAACGCCTCCTCTCGACGTGGGACAGAGCCTCCTCCACAACGTCGAGAGAGCGACGGCCAGCGTGGCGCGGCGCAACGTCGCGCGGCAGTGGCCGCAGTGGCTCGAGGCGGGCAGCGCCGGCGACAACGAACGCGGAGCGCGCGGCGACAGCGGTGGCGAGAGCCGAGGGACGTGACTACACCCTCGAGCGCCGTGCGCGCGCAACCTCGTCAGCCAACCACGCGCCGCACCAGCGCCGCGAGCGACGCCTCGAGGCACAACGTGCAGCCGCCGCATCCCCCGCCGCCGCCGCCGCCGCCGCCGCCGCCGCCGCTGCCTCGCTCCACGGCGGCGGCGGCGCCGCCGCCGCAGACTGTAAGCACCAACAGCCGGCGGCTCGGCACGCGGCGGCCGCCTCCGGCCTGGGGGCGCGTCGGCAGCGCGGCGCGCCACCTCGCTGCTCGACACGCGCCGGACCTGTCATGCGCGGCTGCGCCACCGCTTCCTCGTGCGGCGCCGTCGCCGCCGCCACGCCGGCCGCCTGCTGTGAGCGCCGCGCTGCTCGGCCGCACCCGCCCGTGCCGGCCGCAGCTGCTCTGCCGTCAGCGCCGTCGCCGTCACGGGCCAAGCCGCCGTTGTCGCCGCAGCCACGCCCGTCGGCCTCGCTGCCGCCGGTCCAGCATGGCTGACATCGCCACTACCACGGCACCGGGCAGGGTGAGGCGCTAGAGGGTGAAGGGTGCATAGAGGCGAGGTGAGGCGGCACCTAGGGGCAGTGACCCCCGTGAGCCGGCAAGCCGACGCGCCACTACCGGGCAAGATGGAGGCCGAGCTGCGACCCTCACAGCTCTCGCGGCATGCGTCCAGAGCTCGATTCATCTGCCTCGCCGCTCGCTCGCCGCCTTTGTGGGACCTAAAGAGAGAGGTTCTGAGCCGTCGGGCGGCGCTGATGGTGGCCCGCGTGGGTGGAGCCCGCGGCAGCTAGGCCGCCTGGGCGCGGGGGGGGTGGTCCGGTGCTTCAGAGGCAGCGTGAGCGACGGGGGGGGCGAAGGATGTGAGGCGGCTCGCCTGCAGCGCCCACCTGCTGGGCCGTCTGGATCTGCGATTACGCCTCGGGAAATGCGAGATCATCCAGAAAATGTCTGCAGACCTCAAACCGATGGCCTCAAAAAGTCGTTGTCAGCCACCGATTTTCCGTGTCGCCCGACCCGCCACCTCACCGGCCCGGCGTTCGGAGGCGTAAAATCTTGGTCGGCCGTTGGGCCGGTGCCATCGGCCGCGGTCGAGTCGACCGTGCCCCGTCTTGGGCACGATGGACATGTGACCGGCTCCGGTCAAGATGTGCCCCGGCATGGCGGATGAGGCTCTCAGGTTGGGCGACGCGAGCGCCGAGAAGGTGGAGCAAGACCTCGCGTCCCACATGGGCTTGCTCGGTTGGCAGGGTTGGATTTGGGTTCTTTGTGATGCGCCAACTTCAACTTCCGGAACGACTCAACAGGGCCCAAAGACGGGGGAGCGACCGGCCTAATCATAATGAGCAAAATGAGGTAAGTGAGACAAGGTCAAGGGGAAAACCGCGCACGGCCGGCCAACAACAAAACTACATCGGTTGTCGCGCGTGAAAAATTTCGTGCATGATCTCGTGTCTTTTAAAATGGGTGAACCACACCCCCGACAACCGATCGTGTCGTTCATGCGCGCCGCCGCTGCCGTCCCACCGATGTGCCGCGACGGCGCCCGCTCGGCTGCCGGCCCGGGAGACGGAGAAGCGGCTGGTCCACGAGTGCCAGCCCAGGGCCACCAGCCCGCAGCGGCACCCACGCCTCGCGCAGGCGTGGCCCACACAGCGCTCCAAAAGCAATCCCTCCGAGCGCTCCTCCCGCGTGACCAAAGTTGTCGAGTCGCGAGCCGGGCGAGAGGCCGAGGGCGGCGTTGAGCGCGCAGGTGGTGGCGAGCGAGCTGAGCGACTCGCCGATGTTTCGCGCGCCTCGCGCCTCGAGCACTCGCTGGTTGGAGGCGAGAAAGACGGCCCAGCCTCCAAGCAGGCCGAAGATGGCGCCGCTGGCGCCGACAGAGAGCGGTGCGCGGCCGAGCGACCAGGAGAGCACGTTGCCGCAGACACCTGAGGCGGCGTAGAGGGCAGCGAAGCGTGTCGATCCAAAGTGGGCCTCGACAACAGGACCAATGTTGTGGAGCGACGCCGAGTTGACAAACAGGTGCGCTGCGTTGGCGTGGAGCAGGCAAGAGCTGGCCAGCCGATAGTACTGCCCACGCGCGAGCGCCGCGTTGGACTTTGCCAGAGCGAGAAAGAGACGTTGCCGACGCTGCACGACTGCGAAGGAGGCCACGTTGGCCGCTAGTAGCGCTTTTGTGACGGGAGACGCTCGCTGCAGGCGGTAGGGACGTGCAGACCCGTCTGAGTCGCGTAACGCAGAGGCGGGAATTGCGAGAAGAGAGAGGAGAACAGTGCGCGACATGGGCATCGCCCGACGACGAGAGAAGGCAGCCCACGGCCCGAAGGCGCCGCGATAGCAGTGCAACATCAAATTGACTTCTCTTGTGCCAGTCGGCGCCAGTCCGCGCCCTGTCGTGCTTCGTTGAGGCACGCTGAATTCTTTTCTAGGCGCCGAGGGCGTATTTTGTGTCTGTGTGTCGCTCGTGCGTGTCGTCATCATCTGTCTAGCGTCCACCCATACCGCGTTGGTGTCCAGTCCGAGCCTGGCTGTTCTTCACCTTTCTACCTATGTATGTTGGTAGTGAGGTGATGAGGAGTCAGTTCGCGCGGCGGGCGGTTAGACGTTACGGGGGCGAATCCCTACCTCTGGCTTAGGGGACCTTTTAAGAAACGAGGAGGTTTGGGGGCTTAACTTGCCATTTAAGAGATTGCAGGCACGGGGGGTCCCTCTTTTAAGACCGTTTAAGAAATCGGCCTCACCGACATGCGTCGCTGGGTTCCGCGCCGGTTTCTCCAATACTGCCGTTATTAGGCACGAACCCGCCACTGAAGACACATCTGTAAGTCTGGTGCACTGGCAGGAGCCATACTCGCATAGGGGACGCGTGCTAGCTGACTGTAGCCAGCTTCCCGGCCTCCGGCCGTGTCTACCGGGAGCCTCCCGGACCATCGACCTCGGGAGCTCTCCCGCACCTTTAAGCGTTTAAGACCGTTTAAGGAATTGGCGGCCCAGCAGCTCTTATGTCTTAAAACTTGCCATGGCAAGTTTTAAGCCGTTTAAGCCGCAGGCGCCCCAGGGCACCCTTTTAAGCCTATACGCTATAGGGGTCCCCCTAAGACCTCTGGTCCTGTGTTCTGATTAGGTTTGTTGTTGGCAAAGTTAGTGCCAGTCCCGTGCCCAGCGGTGTCTTGACTGTGTTTGTGCCAGGGGAGCGTGCGAGAGGGAGATTTGGAACGGATTGAAGATCCCTGTTCCCTCTGACCCTCATGCCTCAACACCAAGAAGCAAGATCGTGCAGGGCGGGGACACAAAATCATGTCCCTAAATCCCATCTCGTCTCAGAGTTTGAGCTTTGACCGTTTTATTTGTCAGGTCTATGTTTATTTATTTGCAATACTCTGCGTCTCCGACGCGGGCGCCTTGTGGGCAGAGCCCTGAGCGCCACCCTTATGTCTTGCGCGGTCAAAACATCATTGCTGCTGTGTTACATCCCTCGCCCGACCCGGCCCCGCGCGCCACTCGCGCGTCGCATTGGCGAGCCACTCGGACGCCTCGAGCATCGTGCCGCCCTCACACGAGGTGGCCCACAGCGGGGCGGCCTCGGCGCACGCATGCAGCCGCTCGGGCGCGCGCACGCCGAGCGCCTCCTCGAAGGTGGAGATCGCGCGGCGCATCCGCCTCGACGGCTCGTCGCAGTCTGTTCCGTACGGCCGAGGGCCGCGGCGCCTCGTCGGCGGAGGCGCGTCGGGCAGGTGGCGTGGCGTGTCGGTGCGCGGGGCGGGGAGGCGGTCGAAGAGGTGGTCAAAGGGCGCCGCCCACGCGTCGCGCTTCGTCAGGAAGTTGGGCAGCCCGAAGAGCCGCTTGATCGTCGCGACGATGGACGTGCCGTCGTACTGCGAGTCGGCGAACGGCCGGACCGAAGGCTCCGAGACGACGGTGCCCTTTGCGAGCCACGGCGAGATGAGGATGACAGGCAGCCGCGAGCCGAGCCGCGCGTACGGGTCGAGGCCTCGCGGGTCGCGGCCGTGGCAAGAGGCGCCTCCGCCCTCGAAGCAGAAGCAGGCGGGCTGGTCGTCGGGCGGCGGAGCGGCCATCGGCGGCGGCACGTGGTCGTAGAAGCCCCCTGGGTCGTCCCACGTGAAGAGGAGCGCCGTCTCGTTCCAGCCCGGCCCGGCCCGCACGGCCTCGTACAGGTCCTTCCGCAGCCGCTCGCCGAGCGCCACGTCGCAGCAGTCGGGGTGGTCGCTGTTTGGCCCGCCGAGCGCGCCGAGCGACTTGTTGACTCCCTGCCCCGGCGAGGTCCACGGGAGGGAGGGGTGCAGCCGAGGTGCGGCCAAGGTGCAGCCGAGGTGCAGCCGAGGTGTGCCTGCCGCGGCGCGATCCACGTGAGGGCGGGCAGCGTGCCCGCAGCTGCGTCGTGGAAGAAGCGGTCCATGCTCTGCGTGCGCGCCTTTGCCTCCGGGGAGTGGAGCGCCTCGAGGTAGAGCTCGACGACAGAGTCGTTGTAGATGCGGGCGTACTCGTGCCCCGCCGCCAGCAGAGAGTCGAAGATGGTGCGCTGCGGGTACCTCGCACCCGGACGACAGAGGTGGCCATCCCCGGTGTTTGTCCCGCCGCCGGCCGTGCCAGAGATCGAAAACATGTGGTTCGGCCAAGACGGGCCGGGGAACGCCGCAAACCAGCGGTCGAAGACGGCAAACTCGGCTGCAAGCGCGGTGCTCACGGGCAGCGCTCCATCCGAGAAGCCCTGCATCACCGCGTCGGCCGTGCGATGCGCGAAAGGATGCACGGACCGCTCGTACTCGACAAAGCCGTCCATGCGAGGCACACCGCCGACGATATCGAGCTTGGTCTGGTAGGCCGCGTAGCCGTGCCTCGGCTGCTCCCTCGCCACGTAAGGAGCGCCGCCGGACACGCCGACGGCTCCGGCAGCCGGGTCGGCCGGGTTGACGGGGTTGCTCTCGTCGCCCTTGAGCCCGTTCACCTTGAGCCTCCGCTGGTGGCCAAAGAAGTGGTCAAAGGCACGGTTCTCCTCGTAGAGCACGACGACGTGCTTGATGCGAGGGTGAGCCGGAGGGAGGAGCAGGAGGGTGTGCATCGCCGCACGACGAGGCGAAGCGTGTGTGGACCGCGGCGAGCTCGTCGAGGGCCGCGCGTTCTTCTCCTGGGACGACGCAAATAGGAGGGCTACTTCCCACTCGTCTGATGTGCCTGACGGCCGTCGGCGTGGCCCCGGTGGGCTGTCCGACGCCGCCTTTCGGTTCTTTCGGACACGACGGAAAGCGCGTTCAGAAATTAGTGGTTTCTCTTTTCCCCTTCCGGCCAAGAACCTTTTCCCCTGGTAGTTGGAGCAGAGGTCCTTGGCCGGAAAAGCCTGAGGCCACGGGGAGAAGCATGCCGGCGCGCAGGAGTCCATCCCTTGTTGCAAGTCGAACAGATGCATAGATTACGAATTACGTGCAGACCAACGCACTCAAAGGATTATGCAACGCGTGCCCCCTTCCCCGCCATCCACGGCGCCTGACTAGCTGGCCGGCCAAACAGCCAAGCCGCGACAAACCCCACGGGCAACGCCCTCCTCTCCCGATGGACACCACGGTGCGCCACCTTCCCCGGGGCCTCCCGCGACGCGCGCACGCCCAGCGGAAGCCCTCGGCCCTCCCGTCCGTTCGCCCGCATCGCTTTTATTGAGAAGCTTTTATTGAGAAGAAAATACGTCCGATGCCGCTGTACGCTGGTCATACGACGAATTTGAGACGGGGGGAGAGCTGAGAGACGGCAAAGGAGCGCAAATCAAGATGGGGAAAGACAGCGAGCCGCTCCGATCCGGGAACTGAATGTGAAAGAGAAAGTAGGAAGTAGCGCAGACATGCCTCGCGCTGCACGTATCACACCAGTTCACACACTTTGCGGCGACGGACGGAGGAAAGGACCATGAAGACAAACTGGCAGAGGATAGAAGTACGTGCCGAACCCTAGGGTGGCGTACGGCGTCTTCGTACTTCGAACGAAAAGGACCCGGGCAGTCCTCTGTCTTTGACTAAGAATTTTACAGCAAACTCCCTCGCACGACGCACGACACTAGGCACGGGACTGAGAATTTTACACAACAAAACTCCCTCGCACGACACTAGGCACGAGCCTGGAAGCAAAACAGGCCGTGTGGGGTGTGGGTGTCACGAGGACAGACGTCCACGAAGACGGTGGACGGACGCAAACTCCTTATCCGATTCACACTCACGGCTGTCCTACTGGTTATATAGAAAGTCGGCCGTCTGCGAGCCCCCGGCTCGCCGACGGCGAGAGAGATGCCACGAGGGGTCGCGGTGGCGTCCATCGCCAGGCTCCCTAGCTCAACCGACGACCCTTCGGGATCGACGGCCGATCGTCACGGGACTGGCGCGCACTGGCACTATCCACTAACACAGGTACACCAGACTAAAAATTGTACAACAAACTCCCTCGCACGACACTGGGCACGGGACTTGGCGCGCACTGGCACTAACACAGGTACACCACGGGAGCCGCCTAAGCGACTCCTGCGAGGACGGCGAGGCACTTAGCTCCGTGCACTCGTCCGCCCTCGCCGCAGGCAAGCTCATTCACAATCTGCTCTCGCGATGGCCGTGTGAAGAACGACTGAGATACGCTGCTTCTGCAGCCCTAGCCAGTTCTTGGTGGTCCAAGTCACCTTATCGAGGTACTGGGCCCGCGTCAGCTTGTTCTGCAGCGCGTTCGCCGCCCTCCAGAGGATCTCGCCGACCCCCTTCCCGAACCCACCGAACGACTCGAACAACAGCAGCTGCACGTCGACGTCCTTGTCCTCCCTGTCGTAGCGATACTCGCCGCCATAGGACGGTATGCGGCGGTCGCCGCCCACCACCCTCCCCCCCCTAGTATGCCATCGACCCGTCCCCTGCCCCCTCTCGCCCTTGCTCTTCCTCTCCCCCTCCATGCCCTCGCCCCCGTACCCCTCAGCCCTCACACACTCACACTCCCCTCCCCCCCCTCTCCCTGCCCCCCACCTCCCTCTCCCTCCTCGCAGTAGGGCCCATGCCCCACGACCATGTTCCGGTAGAAAGCCTCGGTGTTGCCGAAAGCGACAAAAGCGCCCTTCCGACCGTGCTCCCCGCTGCTGGTGAGGGGGCAGACGACCTTGACATGATCGCCGGGATAGCGCTCGCCCCTGCCAATGAATGTTGTGCGTCCACGTCGGGTTGTTTGTTGTAACTATGACCGAGTTGGTTCTTCGGCTCCATTCGCACAGCTGTGCCTGCCACGCGGCGCGTAGGGCGAGGATGAGGCGCTGAAGAGTGCACTTGTGTTTGATGTTGTGGCCCTGCTGCGGAACGTTGACAGCAGCGTCGCCGAACTCGTCGTGGTATTTCTTGTTTCGAGTCTTCTTGCCCACCGACACGGCCTGGCAAGCCACGTCGAGGGGGAGACCCAGGCGGCGCTGCACCGGGATCCGCATCGCCCAGGTCTCCATTCGCATGTCATCCCGCATGGGGATGGCGTTGAGAATTCCCGCGTTTCACAGGGGGGTTAAGATTAGGGAATCGGCGGGATTTGCGGGACGTTACGACGTCTTCCTTCGACAACGTGTGGACGGTTTCAGCTGAGTTGCTAGGAATCCTATAGAGAACTGAGCCCTGGCCTGTCGACGCCAAACCTCGACACCGACTCGACACCTCGACACCCCATGCCAACTCGACCAACTCGACACCCCTCGACACCCCTCGACACCATCTGGCGCGCCCCTCGCCGGTCTCCCGCACGCTCCTGAGGGCCGAGAGGGCCGAGAGGCGGGGTTGGTGACCCGGGGGCATGGGCGGTGCGGCCCGCGCCGCGCGCGGGCGCGTGGCAGCCCGTGAGTGCCGAGATCGGGTCTGTGCTTCGACGTAGCATGGGCCCCCGGAGGCCCATCTACAGCAGCGGCGAAGTGAGCGTGTTTGTGGTGTTGGTGTGACGTCTGAGCTTGGATCTGTGACTAAAGCCGCTTACCACTGATGGATCCCCACCCGAATAACACACAGTGAGCGCCCCAGCACTTCACTACGCCCTCCGCGCGAAATCGCTAGTGGTGCTTTGTGGCAGCACATTGTGCTTTGTGGCAGCACGGGTGCGGTGCCCGAGACCGTCAGGCCCAGTGAGGTAGTGCACGAGACTATCCCAGATCCTGCTGACCAAGCTCCTCTTGTAGCTCGATCGGTCACACCGCCATCGCCGTCGGGGAGAGGGGGGACGACACTGCTTCGGCAGCGTGCACCTCGATCCTGTACCGTGTTTGTTATGACCCCCCCCAATGAACATACCAGTGAGGGAGGGCGAGACGATCGAGGGGTCCCGTACCACGCGGAATCGGCCCTATCCAGTGCTCAAGTGCTCAAGTGTAGGTACTCGAGTATCCGTGGGGGAACCGCTTGCTGCAACAATAGTCGAACAGTCATCATCCAGCAAACGTGTGTGTATATGGCCCCGCCCTGGCTGAGCCGCTTCGCACTCATCTCCAGCGTCGTCGCCGCGTCCGCCATCGTGCGCCGTAGCGCCGCGCTGCGCTCTCACCTCGCGCGAATTCTCGGTGTGACGCGGTGGCACGTGCCACGCGTCGATGGTGTGATCGAGGCGGACGTGGCAATCGCCGGCGCGGGCTTGGGCGGGTTGGCGCTTAGCGCTGCGCTCCGCCGGCGAGGGTTTCGGGTCGTCGTTCTGGAGCGCGCTGCCGCGGCGCGCTACACCAGTCAGGGCACGATTGCGCTCTGGCCCAACGGGCTGGCGGCATTGGAGGCGGCTGGCGGGGCTCGGCTGCCAGCCGCGGTCTCCAAGCGGGGAGTGGCCGTCGAAGCAACCGAGATTCTGAACTGCGGCCTCCACGGCAGCGAGAGCACGCGGCGCATCGAGGTTGGGTCACACGGCGTCAGCGCCTTTTTTATACCGTGGGCCAAGGTTCAACAGGAGCTGATGGCTGCGGCGGAGGAGGGCGAGGCTGTGGGCGGAGCCGTGCGAGGGCCGTGGCTTCTGGAGTCGTGGACCTTGGACGGGAGGGGCGTGCTCGGTGCCCTGAGCAGCGCGCTGCGCCGGTGGCGATCCCCGCCCTGGCTGATGTGCTCTCACGAGGCGGCTGGCTTTGCGGAGGACGCGGAGGCTGTGGAGGTGCGAGTGGCGGGAGGAGCGGCCGGCGCGGCGCCCCGCGTCGCCGTCCGCGCGTCGCTGCTCGTCGGGGCGGACGGCCTCTTCTCTCGCGTGCGGGCGGCGCTGCAGGGCAGCCCCGGCGGCGGCGTCGACCTCGAGCGGATCAACGACTACAGCACGACCAACTGGAACGCGATCCTGCGCCACGCCGCCATCCCCGGCCCACCGGTGGTGCCCCGAGGTGAGATATAGCCGAGATATAGCCGCCACCCCCGGCCCTCGGGTGGTGCCCCGAGGCGAGCGCCCCCCCCCCCCGCTCCTCTCTCGGCCCACTCGAGACGAGAGGCCCCGAGCACCGCGAGCAGGCGAGTCGCGCATCCTCAACCTCGCCTCGCCAAAGCTCTCCTGCTACCTCGTCGACTGCGGCGAGGGGGAGCTGTTCTGGCAGATCCGGCAGGCGGACGCGGCGTGGGGGCACGCGCAGCGCGGCGCAGGGCTCGGGCGGCCGGGCATCAAGGCGAGGCTCCTCTCTCTCTTCGACGAGGCGGAGACCGCTGCCGGTGCCGCCGCCGAGGGCAGCTCCGCGAGCCACCGCCCCGTGCTACTGGAGCGAGCCGCCGCGCGAGTAGGCGTCGGCGCGAGAGACATTCTGCGGGTGATTCGCGCGACGGCGGAGGAGGGGATCTTCGAGAGGCGCATCTTCGACACGCAGCCGCTGCCGGCCTGGTCCTCCGCAGCCGGGCGCGTGACGCTGCTCGGCGACGCGGCGCACGCTCTCCACCCCACCCCCGGCCAAGGCGCCAACCAGGCCTTCGAGGATGCCGCGGCCCTCGCAGAGGCGCTCTGCGACGCAGCCGACCGCACGGGCGGCGGACGGCGGCTCCGGGCCGAGGACGTGCCGGCGGCCGTCGCCACGTACGAGGAGCGCCGCCGCCGCAGGGCAACCGCAGTGCAGGCGTGGGCGGCAGGCGGCGGCCGCCGGCAGCGAGACGGCACCTGGCAGCGCACAAAGCCAGGGCCGGAGGCGGAGGCGTTCCGGCAGTGGGTGCTGAAGTACCCGGCGCCGGGCGAGGAGGCGAGCGTACCTCCTGTTCCCAACGACATTTCGAAGTGAAGCATGCATGTCGACCACGTTTGAGAGCATGTCACCCATGTGCGAGCTGCACGAGCCACGACGGCTGTGAGGGTGTCCGGCGTCCGCCCGCACGCGAGGCGCATATTTGTTTATTGATATTGTATAATCTAAGTGTCGCAAGTGCAATTCATGTGTGATGTGACAAACTGACAGCGAGTGACACTGCGAGACTGACAGAGCCCGCCCCGGTGTGGGCATATGTGTGCAATTTAGTATCTATCTATCTTTCAGTGCAGAAAAACTCAATAAAAGCTTCCCAACTCGTGGGTCGCGACGCAAACCGGTCTGCGGCCGGAAGGACTCGCGCTTTTCGCTCTCGTTTCTCACGCGCCGCCTCCCCATGCCGCCAGCCGCGGGTCGTCCTGCACGGCGCTCTTCATGCGCGGGTCCTCCGGAGGCGCGGCCAAGGCCTGCGCCTTGCTGGGCGGCGCCTCATCGGCCCCAGCCTCGAGCGGCCGCTTGGCCGCGCCCGCCGCCACGTCGCCCGCCGCCGCGTCGCCCACTCCGGCGTCAAAGTCGTCACGCGGTGCGGCGGCGGCGGCGGCGGCCGCCTCCGCCTCGGCCGCCGCCGCCTCGCGCCGCCTCGCCTCGAGCACGCGCTTGCGCGCCGCCTTTGCGTTTGCGATCCCGCCCAGGCCGGCGTCGAGCACGGCCTCGGGCAGCTCCTTCCAGGAGCCGTACACGGAGAAGCGCACCTGCGACAAGGGAGGCAGCCGACCCGCTGCGAGGGAGGGGCGCGTTGCTGCGATCGAGGAGCCACGGCCGGACCGCGTTGCTGCGATCGAGGAGCCACGGCCGGACGTGGCGCGGGGTGGTGTGTGGTGTGTGGCCCTGCGCGGCCCCCCCGGAGAGTGGCGCTGCGAGCGTCGCGGAGCGGCTACTCTGTGCGCTTTGCCTTGAGGAAGGGTGCCGTGGTCGCCGTGACGATGGCCTGGTTGGCGGCGCGGTCGTACAACTCGGCCCGGAAGGCCTCGACCTGGCGGAGCGGCACCGGCGGCTGAGAGAGGCGGGCGAGCGGGCGGGCGCGGGGTCCGGGAGGCGGGGTTCGGGAGGCGGGGTCCGGGAGGCGGGGTCCGGGAGGCGGGGTCCGGGAGGCGGGGTCCGAGAGGGGGGGCGTGCCTTGTTTGTCATGTGGAGTTCGCCGCCCTGCATCCGCGTCTTGTCGACGTCGAAGCCGATGAGGTAGCTGCCGCCGTCGCAAGGCGGAGGGGCGGAGGCCGAGTCGGCCGGCGGGGCGGCGGCGGCCCCCACGGAGAGGAGGGGCAGCTTGCGCGGCATGAGGCGGAGGGCGGCGAGAGGGAGGTACGAGAGGAAGTCGACCAGCTTCTTGACCTGCGACTCGGTGTACCCGACCCACGAGCGAACCAAGTCCTGCTGCAGGCCGGCGGGCGCGCCCTGCACGTACACCTCGACGGCGAGGTACTTTGAGTGCGCGACCCAAAAGTCGGTCGGCTCGTAGAGCGGCGCCCAGTCGCTGGCTCCGGCTGCGAGGATCGAGACGACCCTCTGGTGGGCGATCGCCATCTCGGACCGCATCACCTCGGGGGAGAAGAGAGAGGTGCTGCTATCCTCGTCGTCGGCATCCTCCTCACTATGGCTGCCTCCCCTCGAGTGTATTCTACTCACTATGACTCTCATCTCCTCGTCCCTCGCCTCGAGCGAGACTTGCGATACGGAGAGCGACGAGTTCATCGACGGGTAGGCTGGCGTCAGGATCGGCATCTGGTCGTACCTGGCTCGGGGGCGGGGGGGGGAGGGCTCGGGGGCAGGGCCGGGGGCCGGGGTCAGGGCCCATGCCAAGCGGCCGGGGAACCGGCTGGGCGGGAGGGGCTGGGCGGGAGGGGCTGGGCGGGAGGGGCGGCTATGAGGGGCGGCGGTCACCGGCCGCGCCCCTGCGAGTCCCAGACCTCGTACATACGCCCGTCGGCGTCGGTGTACCCCGCGTCGGTCGGCGGCGTGAGCATGATTGGCGTGGGCCAGTTCCAGTCCTTGAGGATGAAGAAGAAGCGCTCGAGCAGCAGGGAGGCACACGCCTTCGGGTAGAGCTGGCAGAGGAAGGCGCAGAGCAGGTTGCAGTTGATCCCGCCCAAGTAGCTCATCTTGTTCGAGTAGATGCCGCGCCTACCCCCACCTCTCTTATGTGGGCTCACAACAGCCCTCTTTCCTCGTCCCTGTTGGCGAGGAGGCTCCGCGCCGCTTAGCCCACAGCCGGATGCAGCGCAGCAGCTGCCGGAAGGCGTCGAACTGCGGCACGAGCCGCTCGATCAGGTTGGTGACGCGCGGCCCGTTGAGCGAGCGCTGCGTGCCCGTGTCGAGGCCCTGCAGCGCCGAGTCCGCGTTGATGTCGATGGTAGGAGGCACCTGCGACCAGGCTCAGGTCTGTGAGCAGCGGGCACACCCTCGCAGCGTGTGCCGCTGGTGGCGGCGGCAGGAGGCACCGAATCGACGGGCAGCTGCGCAAACATCAGGTCGATGTTGATGTCGCCGTAGTCGAACGTGATGATGGGCACCGCCGCGCCTGCCGCACTGGCGAGAGGGTGTGCCGAGGAGGGTCGGGCGCAGGGCGAGGGGCGAGGGGCGCGCCGGCAATCGCGACGAGGTTGTGGATCGACTCGTGGTCCTCGAGAATCACCTTGAGCGTCTCGAAGAAATCGTCGCGCGTCACCATGCGCGGCGCGACGCAGACGGCGTCAATGTCCATCCCCACCTCGTTGAGGCCGAGCCGGTACGAGCCGGACGTGAAGAGAGCGCCGCCCGCCGCCTCGGCGACCGGCTGCGCCAGGCCCTTGGCGAGGCAGACCGAGTGGACCCACTGCTTGAAGGTCGAAGTCAGGTCCGACAGGATTGCGATCCGCTTCTGCTGACGGTCCTTGGACTCTTGCGGCACCGCCTGCTCCATGTACGCGTTGAGCTTCTCGGTGTACGCGAGGTGCAGCGGCGTGGGCGGCTCCGTCGAGATGGCCTGCATCGAGGGCCGCAGCGCCGCCATGGCGCTCGTCGAAGGCCACCACCTCGGCAGCGAACACGCTCAAAGCAATTCTCAAAGAGGCTGACTACGACCGGCGAGCGGCGCCCGTGAAGAATTTAGAGACCCGCCCGATGAAGAAACCCATCGCGGGGACCCTCGACAGCTTTAAAAACGCTTATTGAAAACTCCGCTGCAAGTAATGTTAAGAAACGATGAGGATAAGGCGAATCGCCTCCGAATCCCGGGCTGGCAGCCGTCGCCAGGGGAGGGGCCTGTTGCGGAGTGGGAGACGGAGTGGCTCGCGCCTCAGGTTGCGGGGGAAATTCTTTTCCAGCGAAAGCGAGTGCGAGTGCCGAGAGCCCGAGACGCTCGCTCTGGGGGGAGGCGAGGGCCCTAGGGGGTACCCATGCGTGGGGGAGATGGGGGTTCCCTTTCCCGCCGCAGGCGCCGATTTTTTGGATTTTTTGAACGTTTTTTACTTGTTTTCATGAGAATTCGGCGTATTGCGGCCATGCTATCACGCCTTGCGACAGCCTGTCGGCGCTGCTGACCGTGCCATGCTGCACAATTGATCACCTGCATAGCTCGCGGCCTTAGTATCAAGCATTCAGTGACGACCTGATCGTACGGCCAGTAGGAAGGTGTCCTTCCAACATGTGCACGCTTCTGGCGCAATGCGCGTCGCCTCGGATTGGCTGCTGGCACTCTCGAGGCTATGCCTACACAGCCTCGCGCGCATGGGCAGTCAAGAGGGACCACGCACCTTCTCAGGACAGCGCCGGTGCCTCTCTCTTGGACCGGCAAACTTGGTGGTCTCGTGTCACCAATGTGGGACCAGTGCAGCATCGCGCCATCGACAGCTCTGAACTGCGCCTCACCACTGACCGGGAAGGCCGCCAAGTGGGCCAGCACCGGTCGCACATTGTGGCAGCAGTCAGCAGTGCATGTCTGATAGCTAGAGCAGCAGCGTCAGGGTCGCAGGGTCGGATCGTGTCAAGCCTCTCGCCCGGCCGGCCGCGTGCAGACGTCGGCCTGTCTGCTGTCTGGAGTGATCTGTCGGCGGTCAGTACGACCGATCAGGTTGGAGGTTTCTGATGGTTGGAGGGTCTATTTGTATGTACTCCTCGAGATCTCTCCAAATCTGCCCTCTACTCAACCCTCCTCATTCGGGAAGTTGGTGCTAACGGAGACTAACGGAGCCGGAGCCCCGTTTCCGCACTGCTGCGCGGCGCACGGTGCCTCCGGGGGCCCCCGCCTCCCCCCAGAGGACGCTCGCGGAATCCGTCCGAGCACGAGGGGTGGCGGCAAACGGCTATGCGGTGAGCACAGTCGCACTGCTCTACGCCACTCGTTAGACCCTGGCGCAGGGTTTAGACGCCACTATCTGGCACATGAAGGATAAACTTTAGCTGACACGAACCAGGTGAAGGATAAACTTTAGCTGGCTGCCGTCTGCGGAGGAGCTGCCGCCTGTGGAGGAGTCCGCAGGTGTCCACAGGCGCAGGTAGGGTTGTGTGGGTGGGCGGGCGGGCGGGGGGGGGGGGGGGGGGGACCCTTTTAGCCAAAAGCCAAAAAAGCCAATTCCGAAAGAGCAGATGCATCAGCCGAAGATGGCTTGGCCGATCTTCCCAAGATCAATTCCAAACGAGCTGCCGAGAACAGGAAATCCCACCTTGCGGCCAATCGTGACACCGGTCCCCAAAACCTTCACCTCGACCGAGTCGTCGTTAATACCGGCGGCCGTGCCGACGCCGGCGCCGATATTGAAGTCGAAGTCAGAGACGGAGCCCCCAGCGAGGCTGACCCCAGCGCCAACATCAAAGCCTGCGGGGCTGAACTTGGCATGCGCCTCGGCTTGGCCGATGCCAACGTCCACTGTGATACGCGCCGACGTACAGGTCCGTGCTTCCTGGCGCCAGAGCGTAGTCGCCGTTCTCTTTCTTAATGGCATATCTCGAGACTCAAGGTAGTTCATGGAGTCGTAGCGGCAGCTTTCTTAATTTTATCCTTCTTCTCGGTGCTCACCATCCCCATGGTTGACGGAATGGACGCCGAGGGTCCCGGTATTCGCCTATTCGGCAAGCAACCTGCAACCTGTGGCGGCTCGGTAGCGAGGGGAGGCGCCGGGCGAGGGGAGGCGCCGGCACTGGAGAGGGAGGAGGCGAGCACTGGCACACTTTTTGCAGGCGCGCCTCGTTGTGCGAGAACAGCGGCGTCCCCGTGCAAACGGCGGGCGGCAGACGGCAGACGAGATCCCTCCACCTGTAATCAACGCTTGCATTTACGCAATTGCCTGGCGAGGCACTCCCACGCCTCACGGGGTCCCCCTGCCCCAGGGGGGCGAGGGAACCCGAGATGGGGCGAGCGTTCAGCCTGTTCCCACAGCAGGCTGGAAGTACCTCGCCAGGCTTAGCCCTCTATGCTGTCTCTCGCAGGCGAGGGAAAGGCACATTCAGAATGATGGATGGGCTTGCCCATCCCGGAGTGGTTCGATCCCACACAAATCCGAGACGGTGACGGGGAGCGTCCCGGCGGTCTCAGGCCCAGTGAGGTAGTGCGCCAGACTAACCCGGATCCTGCTGAACAAGCTCTTCTTGTAGCTCGATCGGTCACACCGCCATCCGCATCACCGCCGCGGCGCCGACGTCTCCCAGTGAGATGATGGAGAGGGGGGACGACCAGGGGACGACACTGCTTCAGCAGCGTGCACCTCGATCCTGTACCGTGTTTGTTATGACCCCCCCGATGGCCCAGTGCTTGCCATTTACTGGTATAGCCCACCAGAACAATCAAAACACTCTACGGCCAAAACAATCAAACGGTGGTAAGATTTACCACGACTTCTGAGGCAAAATCTGATAGAAATCGGAGAAATCGGCAAAATACCGGGTATTTCCCAGGTATACCCGGGGTTTCCCAGGTATTTTGCCGATTTTGCTGAATTTGGCGGCAAACCAGCCTCAGACTCGGCTCAGAGCTCGAAAAAATGATGATTCCACGGACGGAGTTTCGTATTTTACCATACCACTCTCTGCTCCCACCATACCACCACTCATTTACCAGTAAAAATGGCAAGCACTGCGATGGCCGCGATGCGGAAAAGTCTCCGTGGCGCGCGTGGGGAAAAGTGCGTACTAGAGGGAGTGGACCCTGAGTTGACCAGGGGCTGTGCGCTGGGCCCTCCTGCTCGGCTCCAGCCAGTAGACAAGTCTTGTCATCAACAGAGTAGAAGGATCTGACCTCGGGGCCGATGTGACCAAGCGCTGGTAGCGTGGTTTAACCTCACACCCATGGTCTCACAGTGTGCCGGCAGTCGCCGAGCAGTGTCGTGTGCTCACACAAGCCGCAGCACAAGTGACTGAGGGCCAGTGAGGGCGAGCCCATCGCTGCCACAGCTGTGGCAGCCGCACAGTGGGCTGTGCCATCTCTGTGCAGAGTGTGTGAGCAGCAGAGAGAGGAGCTGCTCTCCAGGCTTCAGGCGCAAAGAGATGCATGCCACCGAAGGCGCTGTCAAGGTTCGCCGAGCGTGGCGCAGGTTGGGGGACACCGTCACCGACGAGCGCGTTGGAGTATTCACTCCGGACAAAGACGGCGGCACGCACACGAGATGCGGCCGTGCCGCCGTCATAGTGGCGGGGGAGGCGCGGGACCGTCTGTGGCGAGGTGGGTCGCGTCCCCCGATTTCCTCAACTCACGGTCCACACCCTTTAGTGTGCGTTCAGACGACAGCGGCAGATGAACTACACGGCGCCCCCCCCCCCGCGGTTTCGGCGCGGTTTCACGAGCCTCCTCACGGCGGAGGAAAGGCCTGCAGGCGCGCCGCCTCGCGTGCCTTGATCTTCTCCTCCATCGCCCTCCTTGTAGGCGACTTGTTCGCCTCCTTGATGGCCCTGGCCTCCTCGGCGCCCGGCGTCTTTATTCCCACCACGCCGCCCCAGCCGCCCTTGGCGCGAATCGGAGCAAAGAGGTCGTCGACGAATCCTTCGGTGAGACCGCCTACGGTGTATCGACCGGTCTCGACACGGCGCTGTCTGCTCGCTGCGCGCAGCACCACACTGCCTGTAAACACACCGGCCAGCGCAAGCGCAGTCACCGGCGTAACCCACTTGTTCTTCTCTTTGCCCAGCCCGAGACCCTGCGCAATGCCGCCTCCGAGCTTCCGCTCGCGCGGCGTTCGCATCACCGCCGAGCTCGTGCTAGGCGTGAGCTGACAAACGTGCACCGGCCTGAATGCGAGAGCCGAGGCGACGAGACAGAGCATCGCTGGGCTGGATGTCGGCTGTCTATCAGTGGCGAGGATGTCGGCTGGCTGTCTATCAGTGCGCAGCAGATTTTTCTTCTTTTCTTGCACAACACTGGGCTTGTAAGATTCTTTTCTTGACTTGGCGTCGGAATTTTCGACTGAGTCGGCGGCGGCCCTCTCACCTTCGGTCATCTCAGAGCTTCCTCAACTTTCTCTACCCTGGCTGATTTGCCCACAACATGTACATGTTGTGCATGCACCCTCTCTCTCTGAGGGACTCTGTTGTGCGAGGCGTGAACCGCGCCATTCGCTCTCGCCTGGCAACCCTGTCTGCACGTCTCGCGCGCGCGTGAACAGGGCAGTTCGAGAGGCTGCAGCCCAAATTCTGGCAGCAGCTGCGACTTCCAAGTAGCCACCTCTGCTGCCGCTGCCACACTGAGCGCTCGCACGTCGCCATAGGCGCCCACCTCAGCCCAAGCCCATCGATGCGGAAGAGCACCATTGGCACACCACTCGGCGTATTACGCCCCTCCAGCAGCAAAAAGCAGCGGCGGAGCTTCGACTTTGTGCGCCCACGTTCGAGTAAAAGCAGTCGCTGTGATGTCGCCACCGACCCTTGCGACCTTGCAAAGGCTGGCGACCACGTGCCGCGGAACGCGCAAACCCGCGTTCGCAAATGCTGCCACAGTCGGGCTGTCAGGCAATACACCCGGGACCCGCTCCCGTCGAGCACGCCCGCGTGGTCCACGTTCGTATACCGCCATCGTCGAGAAGATGCTGGCGGTCACCGCAGCCAATGCCGAGTACACGTCATCCGGGAATGGGCCGTACAGCACGCGCTTCTCCCACTGCAACCCGTCTTGCGCCCCGTCGGGCACAAGTGCTAGCAGCGCGCGGACAATGTGGATGTGCCGCTCGTTGACGAAGGAGAGAGTACGCATCCACCACCCGCCCTTCGGCGCCGCCTGAACCACTAGTGGCTGCCCCTCAACGCCAATGTCGACACGCCTTCCCCACGAGAGAATGTAATCGGCGATGAGAGCCTCTCCCTCGCCGCACGCAAAGAATGCCCGCACATCGTCGCGCGTCCAAAATCTGACAGTCCCGTCAGTCGTGAGGGCGAGCCATCCGTCAAAAAGGCAAACACGAGACCCCACCATCGCCTCCAGCCGCTTCGACCCAGGCTGAAAGCTCGCAATCTGGGCAAGGACAGCGCTGGCGTAGCCGGCGCTGCCCGGCGTCTGCGCAACAGCCAGAGCGATAGGCTGCTCTCGTCCCTGCACACTCTTCAGTCTCTGACCATACGCGGTGCGCTGTGCGTTGGTTGAGAGGGCCGCGACCTCGGCTGGACTTGCATATGGCGTCATCTCCCTGACGCTCGACGCACAACATACATGTGCTGCAGGGAGTGGCCGAGTTGTGGTTGACAGCGTGCTTGCAATGCCGACACAGCCACCACTCCGCCCGCAGCTGCGGCATCGTGCGCCATTCGGCAGCCGACGGTGCCTGTGACCGCGCTGCGCTCGCAGCTGCAAAGACACCGCCGCAAATGCCGCCGGACCCGCATCCGGAACAGCCAGGATTCCAGCTGCCGTCGATGCTCCATCCCCCGCAACAAGCGTGCGATGCTGCAGCACTGCACCGAGAGGCGCAGCAACCTCGACCCGGGTGTTGCTCGAATCCGTAACGCCCGCCGGGCGAATACGATTGCCTGGTCCTATCGCCAAAAGGCCCTGCTCCTCCTCTTGTCTGGCAGCAAACGCAAGCTGCGGCACAAGCCGCGTTGGCGCAGAGGAGGCGGCAAGCCTCAACGCGCCTACGCCCGTGGCATGCCGCCGGATCGGGCCAAGACTAAGGCTGCAGGAGTCGGCCTCGGCTGCTGTGCGAGGGCCCTCCCGTTGAGGTGTCCATCTTATGTGCAGTGGGGCTACAACTGTAGCGCGTCGGCAGGATCCCCCAAACCGTCGTAACCCCCCAAATTGAAGTCGACCGCCAAAGCTGCCCCCCCCCCCCCCCACACACACACACTTTAAACCACCATAAACACATCAGTCTGCAGGGGCTCCAGGCCCCAAATGACGTGTGAGTGTTAGAGTTGCTCACTCAGCCACTCGAAGTGCTCCTCTCTCTTCAACTTCATTATGCGCGCCGTAGCCTCAAGTCATCATAATGACCATTGACGGGATCCACCTCTGCACCGCTCCCGTCTCGCCGTTAGTCTACAGCCGCCCGCGGCCCCGCCACAATTGTCGATTTTGCACGGAAGGTCGTCCGAGCGAGTCTAGGTACTTTCTTCAAAATTCCCGATACAATAACTTACTCGTTGGGCTCAGTCCTGAACTGCAGATGAATTGTCTTGGAGAGCTTCTGCCCCTCGCCGAACGGCATCTCCATCTCCACGGAAGCGGACTCCGCGGCCCTGTGCGCCATAGCGGCCCCGCCGTACGCCATCATGGGCTGCGGCCTCGGCTGGTTCTGCATGCTAATGGGCCGGTCTGACATCACCATGACCGGGCCGAGGGTCCTCCTGCACCCCTTGGCGTAGAGCTCGGCCTTGAAGTACGCGTCCTCCATCGTGTTCTCGAACAGCTTCATGAAGTTCTCCTTCTTCCTCTGGTCCGAGACGTAGGGGTGCGTGCCGTGCACGTTGACCTCGGTGGTTTCCGCCTCGAACCGCGACGCCAAAGCGTAGATCTGCGGCATGAGCTTCTTGTCCTCCGTGGAGACGTCGATGTTGAGGGAGACGGTGGCGCTGTAACCGAGCACGAACTGCTTCTCGTTGATGCACTCCCTTATCGGTTCACCGCAGGCCGTCCATCTTGACGTTCTTGTCCTTAGACAGCCCGAGCTCGTCCTGCAGCGCCAGCATGAAGGCGTTGGCGATCTCGTGGTACTGGTTCTGAGCCAGCGACGCGGTGTTGATCCCGACGCTCCGGCAGTTATCTGAAACCTGGACTTTGACCATGTCGAACGCCACGACAAGGGTGCCGTCGCCCTGGATGTACAGGGTTCCATACTCCTCCTCGCCGCCCATCGAAATCGCCGCCGCCCGACACGTCAAATTGCGACGGTGGCGCGCCCGTGGCGCCGCCGGCGCCGGACGTGGCCTGCCGTGGAGGTGCGCTGCCGCCATCGCCGTAGCCCCACCGAGGCGGCGGCAAAGGCGGAGTCGGTGGGTAGCCACCGCCAACCTGCCCGCCGCGGCAGCGCCGCACTAGTATCGCCGAGCGCGACTGGCGACCACTTGCGGTCGCCGCTTCAGACACCATGAGGAGCCCGATCATTGTGGTTTGGTGGCGTCCGTCCGCGATCACGTGTCGTTTTTGTGCGCGACCCGGGATTTCTTTCCCTGCTTTTTGTAAAATTCTTTGAGAGTCTATCATTGTGGCGTACACGTAAAAAGAAAGAAAGAAAAGAGCAGTCCAAACGAGGGGATGGGGGAGGATGACAGGGTCCCCACCTGCACGAGCAGGATTTTCAATGTATGTGGCTCTTACGATTTGGAAGGACGATTTAGGTGTAAAGAAAGAAAGAATTCTACGAATACAAGCCCCTCTCGAAAGAAAGAAAGAAAACAACGCGGCAAAGGATTTAGGCGTGCGCGCAGTATTTTTCAGCGCGGCGCTTGACCCCGACCGCCATCCGCTCGACTGGTCTGCCTCGCCCCACCCCACGCCTCCTGTCAAAGCCGCCCCGCCGCCGGACGCCGCGCGCTCCGTGCCAGCCACATTCTACACACCCGCTTCATTCCTCCCAACGGGAAATTCCGCCGCGCTTTCAGGAAAACAGGCGTGGCTGCGCGGATGTCTGCGGCCATCGTGGTGGGGCTGCTCGCTGCGCCTTCGCCGTTTGCGCACACCGGCGCGACCGAGGAGCAGGTCAAGGCCAAATACACAAAGGCGCGCTCTTCCCCGGGCGCCCTCCCCTCCCATTCTGCCGGCCCGGCCGTCCTGCAGGGCCCTGCACCAGCTCAATCGCGCCTGCCGTCGCCCCTCCCCCTTGTCTGCCAGGTGGCGGAGCTGTTCGAGGAGCTCAAGGCGACGTACAAGCCGCTCATGGAGGAAACGGTGCACGAGCGGGTCCCCGAAATGTTGCGAGGCGAGCGAGCGCTGCCCGATCCCCCCCCCCCCCCCCCCCCCCCCCCCGCCCGCCCCGCCCGTCCCCTCATCGTCAATACCTCCTGCCCCACTGCAACCCTCTGTGTTGCCTCCGCAGGCGGTCGGGGCGGCGCAGGCGGTGACGGGCGCCTTCAAGGGCAACACGATGATCACACACCTCCCCTTCATATCTGCCCTCATCGGCTCCACCGCGCAAGCCGCGGCGCCGCCCCCGCCGGAGTACCACTACGAGTACGGACAGGCTGGTCCGAAGTGAACGTGCCACGGCCGACGCACCTTCGCACGTTTGCTTCCTCCCACTCGCCTAGCCACTCGCTCGTTTCGTTCGTGAAGGTGTGCCGCGGGCGTGAATGTCAGAATGATGCCGTCGCGCTGTTTGTTTGTCCGTTGACCGCTTCCTCTATTGTATTTTTGCGTGAAGTTCTTTAGGTAAAAAAGAAGATTAAAACATAAAAGATAAAACGATAACGGAAGAACATTAATTGAAACATAAACGAGGTAAATCGTATCGAAAAGC
This sequence comes from Emiliania huxleyi CCMP1516, assembly GCF_000372725.1. Lineage (NCBI taxonomy): Eukaryota > Haptophyta > Isochrysidales > Noelaerhabdaceae > Emiliania > Emiliania huxleyi. The sequence goes on along the minus strand of NW_005200881.1, from coordinate 252,454 downwards.
GCGCTCACAATACACCACAAAAAACTGGGAGTGGGACGACCGCGGCCGCGCGCGGGACGAAGACAGGAGTCAGGAGACAGGACAGTGGACAGTCAGGTCCCCACCTTTGCAGGATTTTGCCTAGGCCGAGGGGGGGAGAGAGAGATTTTTAGCAATACCAAACAACTCTAACACTCACACGTCATTTGGGGCCTGGAGCCCCTGCACAATGATGTTTATGGAGGTTTAAAGTTTGCGGGGGGGGGGACAGCTTTGCGCGGTCGAATTCAATTTTGGGGGGTTTAGCCCTGTTCATGTTTTTCGAGGGGGCCCTTCGAGCGAAATTGGTTTTTTCCCTTTCTCTTTCGGCCAGGATTCGGGCTCCTATAGCCGTCTACAGTTCCGGACGGGCATTAAGAACGCACGGGTTCTTCGCCCAGCCTCAGGTTCTTAGCTAAGTTGGTGCTCCGTCCTGGGCCGAGCCTCAGGTTCTTAGCCGTGGGGGTCGTTCCGAGCCGTGTGGGTCTTGCTGGAGGCCGAGTAGGATCGGATAGGTCAGGACTGGACTGGACATGGGCGTGGACGTGGACATATGTGCATGCACATGGACATGCACATGCACAACAACAACATGGACATGGACATGGACATGGACATGGACATGGACATGGACATGGACATGGACATGGACATGGACATGGACATGGACATGGACATGGACATGGACATGGACATGGACATGGACATGGACATGGACATGGACATGGACATGGACATGGACATGGACATGGACATGGACATGGACATGGACATGGACATGGACATGGACATGGACATGGACATGGACATGGACATGGACATGGACATGGACATGGACATGGACATGGACATGGACATGGACATGGACATGGACATGGACATGGACATGGACATGGACATAGTGTTGTGCGCTGAGTGTGCGCCTCGGACATAGTGTTGTGCGCTGAGTGTGCGCCTCATGCCGATTGGCATGGGGGGTGGTGTTCGCGAGTTTTGCAAGCTCTTGGATGACGTCGATGGCTCTGTAGAACCCAGGCATAGCCCAGCCTCAGGTTCTTAGCTTGGCCAGCGGGATTCAGCCGAAAGGCCAGCCTCAGGTTCTTAACGCCAGAAGTTCTTAATGCCCGTCCGGAACTGTAGAGGGGGTCTGTGGTTCCCGAAAATCGCGAAAAAAATCGGCCCCTAGATGCTAGTTGCTAGAACTTGGAGCACTTGGAGTGCAGTTGGCATCCTCACATCCAGGGCCGGGGAGCTAAGAACCTTCCTATCTGGAGCCGTCGCGGGGCGGTGTGGGGCCCGCCCCTACCTCTCGACCTATTATGTGTCAGTCTACAGAGTAATGGAAATCTCTAGTCTTTTTTAGAGATTGAGAGCTTAAAGATTTGAAAGACTCCACTCGGGTCTACAGTGCTACCCAGAGATTTGAGACCAGAGATTTGAGACTTGAGACCTCAGTCACTCGGCCTCCGGTGGGATACTTTGAGATTAGAGACCAGAGACTTGGAGAATGAGATTTCCCACACCAAAAGGAATCTGCGGTCGAGTTTGCTCGAGATCCAAGATTTGAGACTGAAGATTTGGACGGCCTTCCAACCTAGAGATTTGAGAGCTGAGATTTGGAGATTTGCGGTGTGAATACTGATAAGAGCCTCGAAGCTTCTAGAAGGGCTGGGTGGGTTTGACCTGCAGGAAGATTGAGGTCTGAGGTCTGAGATTTGAGATTTGAGATTTGAGATTGAGATTTGGGGCCCGGGAGATTGGGTCTGAGATTTGAGATTGAGATTTGAGATTAAGATTTGGGGCCCGGGGAGCCTGCGGCGCCATTTTAATCTGCGCTCCTCTTTATGGCCTGCGGCGCCTGGCCTGAGCTTGGATGTGTAAACGAGTCCGCCAGGGCGGTCTGCAAACACGGAGCGCGCTGCGCGCGCGGTCTACGCAGATGAGAGGCTTTAGCCGATGCCGCGAACGAGGATATTGCAAACAGGAACGAGGACATTGCAAACCGGAATACTGTATAGGGGCGGGGCTACCAGTAGGTGGCTAGTGCACCGAGGTGGACGACTCGAGCGTTCCTACAGAAACATGGACGCTTGTTGAGACGAGTCCGCGACACTTCCCTGATTCACGGCTCGAATCGCCTGTTCTCGCAGATCAGCCTCCGGCATTTCATGTGTCCGTCAATGATGTAGCACAAGCAGGTTCGACCGGAGTCCTTGGGCTCGAGGCAGACGAGCTCGTGCTCCCTTCCCCACTTGTCGGTGAAGCGAAGCAACGATGAGCGAGTCAGCGTCGAAGCGGCCGGTCTTTGGGTCGCGACGCATGGTGTAGTCTAGCAAGGTCTCGTCGAGGTGGGTGGGCGACGCAAAGCTCAGCGGCTCCTTGGGTAGTTGGAGCTCGTCGCGCCAGCGGAGGAGCGTCCACGCGAGCCAGGCGTGGGACAGCGCTATCCGCAAAGGCTCGACCAGCTGCGGCGGCTCGTCGGCAAAGGTCGTCCACTCCTTGGCGTACGGCTCAAAGCCGGTGTGCGAGTGGAGCATCTGCGTGTCGAGGCGCCACAGCATCTCGCCCTCAAAGATGATGTCTCGCGACAGCTGGACGTACTTGCGAGTCTGATCCATCGCGCCGTCATACGGCACCTGCTTGCCCTGAGCCAGCCGAGTTTCTCCTCGGCATATGAGAGGTTGTGCTTGGCGCGGCAATTTGGGCAGCGCTTGCAGTAGAGGAGCCCGCCAAAGCGCCCGTGCGTGCAGTATACGGTCGGATGGACGGGCTCGTCGCTGACCACAAGGCACACCTTCTGCCCTTGCAAAGCGCAGACGGCGCAGAACTCAATCTGCGGGACCAGGTGGAGCGGCGTGGATTTCTCCTGCTCATGGAAGCGCTTGCGGTCGAGAAGATCCACGAGAGTGCTGATGCCCGCCTCGCTCTCGATGCTGCTGACGAGGACGTTGATGGTCGTGGACGCGTGCTTTGTTTGCATGTCGGCAGCGATGAGCTCTGCGCGGTCGGGTGTGTCGACTGGGTAGCGGGCCATGCCGAGGAGAAGCGCGACGATCTCGTCCTCACTCTCGAGCGGCCACAGCTTCGTGGAGAACCGCCTCAGGCCGGCGGCGAGATGGACGGTGTCGGCGGCGCAAAGCATTGCAAGCCGAGCGTGCCTCTTTCAGTCTCAATCTCAAATCTCGAGTCACGCTGCCCTATCTATACTCGAGTAGATTTCGGTGGTCCCGCAAGTGATGTTTTTCGAACGATGCGAGATAAAGGCGTTGGAAGGTTGAGGAAGTTCACAGCATTCTGCATCGAAAACGGAATCTCTCTTGCTTGCAGTCTCAGTCTCTCCCACCCCTCATCGAAATCTCAAACTCCCAAAGCGAAAAGGAATCTTGTCCATTTGAGATCTCACGCGCTTCCTCTAGAAACTCACACCGAGCGACGGGAAGACTGAGATTTCGTGGCTGAAGTCTCGACGAAGATTTGGGAGATCTCAAGGGCGGGACTAGAGACTGAGATCTGCCCTGAAATCTTCAGGTCTCACTCCTCTCAATCTCTAAGAAAGACTAGAGATTTCCATGACTGAGTCTACAGTCAGTGTCAACCCGACGGGCGGCAGCCTCGAGGGCGCGACACGGCAGCGTGCCGCGCATCTCCCTCCCGCCCGCGCTAACTCGCTCGTGGCCGCGCCATGCCTGACCCTCCCCAAGCTGCTACGAGCACGGAGCCTGACGCACGCCGAGCGCATCGGCACCGGCGGGCGGGGCGGCGGCGGAGGCAGGCACCGGCGCCCACCAGCCAGGCGAGGCTGACTGACACAAGACTGACCAGCCAGGCAGGCAGCCTCCCCCGCGTCTGCGCCACGCGGCTGGTTCGGGAGAAAAACATTCACCGTACCTACCGTTCCAGTGAGATCTGTGGCACCTCAAACCCTCTCAAGGACCCACCCAAGGCGGCTTAGGAGCCAAACCCACTCCCCAATTGACCCCGCAATGAGGCTGCTCACCTGGCTGTGCTCGGTGGCGGCCGTGGCCTCCGGCTCTGGTCGCACGGAGCACGCTCCGCGCAGCCGGCAGCCGCTGCTGTCGCCGTTGTCAGGCCGCACGCTCTACTTCCTCACCGCGGTGAACCCGATGCTCGCCGCCCTCAGCAACGACTACAGCTCCCGCGTCCAAGTGCCCGGCAGCAAGACGCAAAAGCCAGAGGGCATCGTCTCGGGTGTGTACCGCACACTCTTCTACTTTGCTCGGCTCAAGCCGCGGCTGATGTTCTCCGTCGGTGCCGCGCTGCGTGCGCTCCAGATGACGACGGCGCTGCAGGTGCAGCGGCCTCACGCTCACCCAGCGCTCGACCCGTCTGTCCGCCTGGAGTGCCGTCCCCACCTGGTCGCCCTCCCCACACCTATACCCTCCCCGCGCTGCCTGGCCAGTTTGTGTTTGACCCTCCCGCGGGCGTGGGCGCCGGCCTCAACCTCCTGTCGCTCGCCTCCGCCTCCCGCTGGCCGGCGATGCTCGTGCTAGGCTGGGCGGCGAGCCAGGGCGCGTGGCGGCTGCTCGGCGCGCGGCCGCCGCCGCAGTCGCCGGTGCCGATCACGGTGTCGGTCCTCAGCGATCCCGAGACGGGGAAGAAGCAGGTGATCCCGATCAGCGTCGCGATTGACCAGTTCCGCGGCCGCCTCGCGCGAGGGAGGCGGAGGGCTGACGAGGATCCTTCGAAAGGCCGCGGCGGCTGACGGGAGGAGGTCCGCTTCAGCGAGCCCTCTGCCCTCTCTGCCCTCTCGGAGATCGCGGTCCATGTTGTCTTGTGCGCGTGTTTTAGTCTCGATTTGTGCGTGGTGTGCTCTATTTGCCCGAGAGGTACAGGACTTTGCGGAGATCAGCAGGAGGATGTACGACGAGATTAGGAGCAGCAGGGACCCGAGGGACCATGTGGAAGACGGCTAGTGCTAGTCCCCCATCGCGCATCGGGAGGACGACCCCGGCTAGTCGCCGACCACAGTCCACACCCACAAAGAACCCTGCACAAAGATCGCAAGGGCGGGGACCTGTTCCTTTTTACCCATCTCACAGTAGAGGTGTCCGTTTTTATTTATTTATTTTAACTTTCGTGGACATCTCGCATGGTTGTGCGAGGTTACCCGAACCGCACTCCAAGTACCAAAGACCAAGTCCGCTCCAAGTGCTCCAAAAAGTGCCTCGCGCCATCTTGGCTTAGCCTCTACTAGTCCTGTAGTCAGACTTCAGGGCTGTAGCGATTTCATTCATGAAAACAAACCCCCGGGCCGCGCCCGGACCGCGGGCGGTTCCACACCGCACAAAGCATCTTCGCGCTCTGCGTTTTTGACATCGCCGCGGACAATCCCTCTCTCTACTCGCTCACCCTGCATAACGTACATCTGCGGCGCCCCCGGTCGCCAGTCCCGTCTCCCCTTCGGCCCTGTCGGACACGTTCTCTACCTTTTGTGCGAACCCGACGGGCCTAACCGGGCGTCTCCAGACGGCGGCGGTCGCGCGACCGGAGGGTTGTAGACCGGGAGCGTCCCCCGCACCTCGTAAATCCACCGCACGTCCTCCGTGTCGATCACCAGGGAGCCGCGCAGCGGCTTCCCGTAGCTGTCGGGCGAGTATGTGACGGTGAAAGTGGTGCCGACGTTGCCGCTCAGGACCCCCGCGGCAGGGCTCACAGCAAACTTAGCGGGCGAGTCGCCGGTGAAGAAGGCGCTGAACGGCGCATCCGCCTTCACCACATTCTCGAGCGTGAAGGAGACCGCCGCCGGCTTGTTGATGGCCGCCGCGATGGTGATCACGTCCTCCGCCTCTGGGTCCTCGGCCTCAAGGAGCACATCGTAGCGCCAGCAGCCACCCGACGCTCTCGTCACCACGAGAGGTTCGGCGTGGTTGCAACGCCACTCAGCTCCAACGGCAACCCGAACTCGACACGGCCCACTGCCTTTGGCTCGAAGCTCAGCGAGAGCTTGAGCTCCCCAGGCGTAGGCGACCCGCCCCCTGCCACAGCGCCGGCCAGCACCGTCCGTGGCGTGGCAGCGGCGGCCTCTGCCGCGCCCAACGCAGGGGGCACGGTTATTCGATAAAGCCGTTGGTCTACCCCACCGACGGAAGAGGCGCCGTCCGCCTCGCCTCCGCCGTTCTCTCCCCCCGCGGCAGAGTCGGGCCGTTTGGCGATGAGCTGCAGTGGCGCGTCCTCATCATCGTCCTGCATGCCGGTGACGCCCGTCACAGTCGTCGAGACCTCTGCAGCATCCATCTCTGCGCGCATGGCCTCGGCCTCCTGCTGCGCGCGCAGCTTTAGCTCGAAGCCAGGGAAAGCGCTCAGGTCGCACCAGATCACAGCAGGTACTGGGGAGTCGTTTGACAGCGAGACTGGCATGTGCGCCGACGAGCCGACGATGACAGGTCCGAACTCGAGGTGCTCCTCGAGGAGCCGCACAGCCGGTGCGATGGCCTCGAGCGAGAGGGGCAGCTGGACCCGCTTTCCGTACCGAACAAGTGCCTCGATCGTGGCCTCGATTCTAGCTGGTGCCTCAATGAGCGCGTCTACAGCCACCTCGAGCACGTCGCCCGCCGGCACGACGCCACTCATCGGCTCGAGTCTCACGCCCACGGGGAGGCTCTCGGGCCTGAAGCTGAATGCGGCCGGGCTTTGCCCGGCATTCTTCAGCACTGTCACCCGCTGTTGCGCCGTTCCGATGGCAATGGTGCCGAAGGCAATAGTCTTCTCGACCGGTGCCAGCCGAGCTTCCACGAGCCCCGGAGCACGGCAGAGCAGTGTCGTCGACAGCCCGTTCTCCACCGAGCAAACGAGCGCGTGCTCCGGGTGGCAGCCGAGCTGGGGCTCGAACTCGACGCTGAGCGGAAGGCGACCCTTGGGTGGAACGACCCCCTCGCTCGGCTCGACCGAGTACGGGGACCTGCCAGTGAAGTCGCGCGGGTGGCCCCAGCGGAAGGTAGCCGGGTGCGTGCCGCGATTCTGCAAGACGAGTGACTGCGAGCAACTGGATGCGGCGTCGCCGGCTCCGAAGGAAAACTCGAGCTCCTCGAGCGGCGTGCCACGTGCATTGACGAGGTGCAGCTCGAGCGGTACGACCTGCGCGGTCACCGTCATTCGGAACGCGTGGATGCCGTTGATCACGTAGGCAACCGTCCGGCGGTACGTGCACGGTTCCCCGCAGCGGAAAGTGATGTCGAAGCCGGCAGTCGCCTCTGGCGGAACCACCTGCGATGGTGGCCAAGACGTTTCGAGCTCGGGCTCGTCGCCAGCCTTGACCTCCACGAGGACCGAGGCGTTCAGGCCGCTCACAACGCTGAAGTTTCGAGACACCGTCGTGAAGGCGGAGACCGTGCCGAAGTCCAGCGTCTTTGGGCCGCAGGCCACGGAGAGCAGCTCCTTTGGGCCGAGCGGCTGCTTGCACTCACGAATCTCCTCGGCGCTTTCGGGAACCTCTTTGAACTTGCGTGGCGCAAGTGTGAGTTGGTCAAAGATTGCAGGCCGGCGCATGCCTGCCTCCGTCGCCTGCGAGCCCGGCGCCGCGTACGGCCGCTCCAGCCATAGCGGCTCGCGCGGCGCATCAATTTCGGGCCACGGCGCGTTTAGGCCGGAGAAGGGGTCAAGCCCCAGAGAGACCCCGAATGCGAGCTCGGCCGGATCGATGCCCGAACGGCGCGCCCGCCGTGCCGCCTCGCGCTCCTCGCGGCTCCGCGCTATGAAGGTCGCGTAGACCTGCTTGTGCTGCGTGCGCTCGAGCTGCTCCGCCGACGTGAGCTCGAGGCCCGTGTCCATCTGGTCGATCCGGTCGAGCGCGTCGTCGTCGGCGCGTGCGCGAAGCGAGACGCGTCGTCTCGAAGCCCGCAAGCTGCCGTCGGTAAGGCGGTGCAGCTGTGTGGCCGACTCCTCGATCCGTCGTGTCGACTCCCACAGCGCCGGCCGCGACCACTCTGGCCGCGAGGATGTGCCGCCCGATACGAGCCGCGGCGGCCGCTCGAAGTCCTCAGGTAGCGTGTCGACACCTCCCTCGAGCACGCGCCGACGAGGAAGCGCGCAGCCGCCCCACAGCTTGAGTGGCAGCTCGCAGACGGCGCCGCCGAAGCCACGCAGGCGGGCATTCGCCTTGAGCTCTCCGAGCTGGTGCGGCGAGAAGCGGACGTATACCTCCGCCTCGCCATGTGCAGGTAGCGAGCCCGAGGAGGGCGTGAGAGAAAAGTGGGCTGGCTGACTTAGCGACCAGTCCATGGGCAAAGTAGACTGATTGCGCAGCGTGACCTGCCGGTCCAGGTAGTCGTACTGCGGGACGTCACCGAAGACAAGCGTGCCCTCGCTCAGCGAGAGGCGCGGGACGACACCCTCGCCAGTCAAACGGAGCGCCAACGCCTGCCCCGTCTCGACAGACTCCAGCTGAAGCTCGATTGCCAGAGCCTGGCCGTCGTCAGGCTCGGTCTCTGGCGAGGCCAAGAAGCCCTTGGCGTCGCTCGAGGCGTTTGGTTCGCGCGTCGGCCGGAAGATGGCCTCGATAGTGCACGTCCCGTGCGGCGGCAGCAGGCCCATTGCGGGCTCAATCGAGAGCGACGCTGCGTGCGGGTCGAATGTCCCCGTCTCGTCAGCGTCTGCGTCCGCGCTCGGGTTGAGAAATGCAAAGTCGACGGCAGACGGCCCCGTGTTGACGGCCGTGATGACGCGCCGAGCCTCCAGTCCATAAAAGAGCCGGCCAAACGAGACGGCAGTCAGGGGTTCGCCACTTTCACTGTCGCGCAGCTCCAGCGCCTGCCGCTCAACAACTGCACACAGCCCGACTGCAGGCGCGGCCGGGGCATGCTCGCGCTCGTCGTCGACTCGAAGGCGCAGCGTGCAGCTCGCCTCACCAAGCTCGGCCGCGCTGCACTCCACCCTTGCAGTCGCACTGCCACCGGCCGCAACCTCGAGCCGAGCGGGCAGCAGCCGGAAGGGAGGCGTCCCTCCTTCCCTCATCGGCTGACCTCCTGGGCCGAGCAGCTCACTCAGGCTCACGACCCCTGGCAGCGATCCCACATTGCGCAGTTCCAATGGCCGCACCGTTGGCGCGCCTTGCGCCACCGCCCCAAAATCAATGTCTGCCACGGCGCACCGTATGACGGCGCAGCGAGGGCGCACTTCAATGGGCACCGTTATCAGCGACGGCGCGCCATCGTCACGGTGGCTGGCCTGCACTATCAACCTGTCGTCGAGCGGCTCGACCACGTCGGTTAAGTATGCCAGCTCAGCACGGAGCTCCAGCCCGGGGGCCAGGTCCACATCGCTTGCCGATGAGAGCCGCAGTGTTGCCGAGCACGGCGGCACGATGCGCACGCGGCAGCGTCGAACAGACGTGTTGCGAACAGCTACCGCGAGCACGTACTTGATCCCCTCCTCGACTTGAGTCAGCTCCAGCCGAGGAGGGTGCACCTCGACCATGGTTGTCATGTAACGCCCGCCCAGAGGGTTCTCAACAACTTCTCGGTCGGGGCGCTCGCTCAACACGGCATACAGAGAGAGAGAGAGAGAACACAACCCCCTCTCTCTTTTCTCCCAGTAAGCTACGTACACAGAGAGCCTTAAATGGCGATATTAACACTTGAACCCCATTATCCCGCTGACTCCGACGCATCTTGGAGCGGCCCGCCCGTCTCCGGTGGCGGCCCGCCCCCGCCCTGCCCCCGCCTCACGCCTCCACGAGAGATAGGGCGGCGAAGACCGGCACCATCAGCGCGGGGAAGATGGCGGACGGCATGCCGCCCGCGTAGAGGCCGAGCCAGAGCAGCTGCTGCAGCCCGAAGATCGACTTTTTGGGCAGGTCGAGCGGCGCGCCCGCCTGCGGCAGCGGCTGCAGCCGCTCCTCGAAGAGAGCGACCAGCTGGTCGGTGGTGCGCGGCTCTGCGCGCAGCTGGACGCAGTACGAGGCGAGCTTGCGGAGCTGGCGCGTGTAGATGAGGGCGGACATCTCGTTGTAGTCGAGGGAGTGAAAGACGAGCGCATCGTGCTTCTCGTACTTGTCCAGATTCTTGATGAACTGGAGCGGCATCTCGGACCAGTGGCAGACCTGGCAGCCGGCGAGGCGGGGGAGGCTGGCGGGCGGTGCGGGGGGGTAGCGACGTGCCGGGTTGAGGCTGCAGGCGAGATGTGGTTTTGCATGGTGCGATTCGCACCGAGTTGAGGTGATGGACGATGTGGTAGCCATCGTTGAAGGTGAGCATGTTGAAGGGCGCCTTGACGAGGTTGACGGTGAGGCCGTAGTTGTCCGCCGGGTCGGCCGGGTTGATGAACTGGTGCTGCCCGAAGTTGCCCGCCATCAGCGCCACGGGGCCGAGCACGGAAGAAAAGCCGAGCGAGATCCAAAACGCAGCGGGGTGGTAGGCGTGGAGGGCGTGGAAGGCGGCGAAGTAGGCGCCGGTCGAGCCGAGCGCGAAGCCGGCGAGCCCGAACCGCCGCTTCACCACCGCGTAGTACGGCAGGTATAGAAAGGTGTGCAGCGCAAAGTTGGCAATGTAGTGCAGCAGCGCGAGCGGGGAGTCGCGGCGGTACGAGTTTGTGCCGGAGAGGTCCCAGGAGAAGAGGTTGTTGGAGGCGTGGTGCATCACCACGTGGTGCAGGTAGTACATCCCCGCCGGCATCCCCCAAAAGTTGGCCAGCACCAGCTGCGGGAGCGCGTTGAGCAGCGCGGCGCCAGGCATGCGCGGAGAGATGAGCGTGCGATGCGCGGCAAAGTGCATCCCGAGGATGAAGCGCTGGCCGAGGATTGCCCACGTCACCACCACGTGCACCACAAACAGCCCGACCGCGCGCGCCGAGAGGCCGCCGTCGCGCGGCAGCAGCGTGAGCTGCAGCGTGAGCGAAAAGGCGAGCCAGAGGCCGCACTGGATAAAGTTGAGGAGGAGGGGCAGGTCGCGCGGGTCGTGGAGCAGGCGGTGCGCCAGCGCGCGCTCCACGCCGCGCGGCAGCCTCACGATCGCCTCCGCGCGCCGGCCGTACAGGTCGCACAGCGCCAGCTCCACCGCTCGCCGGTGGTGCGGCTTGGCGGCGGCAAGGAGCTCCCGCGCGTGCTCGGCGGGGTCCGGGTCGAGCAGGCCCATGCCCGGCTCAGCACCATACGAGGAGAGGTCAGGGAAGAGAAGGTGGCGCACGGTGCGGAGCATTGGGTGGTGCCGCTCCTGTCGGCGATAAGGAGGGAAGGTGCGGGGGCGCTGTTTCTTTCTTTTTACGCGACGAACGGCGTCCGAGCATGCTGCCGCAATTTCTTCTGCAGATCTCTGTGTGTGTGGCCCGGCCTCAGCTGCCCGGCCTCTCCCGCCATGCCGCCTCCGCCCGTGCAGCCGCGCGAGCCGCCCGCCGCCCCCTCCTCGGCGGCGGGCCCTCCGTCGCCCGAGTTCATGTGGTGCCAGCGTTCGGACCGGGTCTACGTCACCATCAAGGTGGCCGACTGCGTCCGGGCGGCTGTGCACGTCAACGATGGCGAGCTCAGCTTCAGCGGCCACGGCCACGGCGCGCGCGGCACGCGCGACTACGCGCTCTCGCTGCGGCTGGCCGGCGCGGTCGTTCCCTCCCGCTGCTGCTGGTTCGTGTGCGGCCCGTCGGTGCGCGTGCGTCTCGAGAAGGAGGCGGCGGGACCATACTGGGACAGCCTGATGGTTGGCGTCAAGCCGCCGCAGTGCAAGATCGACTGGCAGTCCTGGATCGACGAGGACGAGGAGTGCGAGGTGTCCGCGGCGCCGAGCGGCTTCGAGGCGAACGACCTCCAGATGCAGATGGTCGGCCAGTCGATTGAGTTTTACCGCGACGAGAGCCGGCTGACCTCGTCCGAGGAGGCGCGGCGGACCGCAGCCGCGCCCCGCGCCCGTCCCGCCTCTCACGCACCGCCCTCTCGCCGCGCCCCGCTCGCCTCCGGCGGTGCCCAGCGCCCCGCCCCGTCCCTCCGCCGCAGGAGGGAGAGGAGGAGGACTCTGTGATGATGGACCACGGCGCTCGGCTCTCTCGATCTCCGCTGCGAAGCGAGCAGCTGCGAAGACATGCCAGCTGTGAACAGGCCTCAACTCGGTCGACGCTCTCTCCGTCAAGTTCCGCGCGCTCGAGGTCTGCACCCCTCTCCAGATCCCCAACTCGACAGCTTTTCTTTCTCTCTCTCCGTCTCGTGCCGCGCACTCGAGGCCGACAGTGCGCCCCCTGCACGCGGCCCTCTCCCCTCCCTCGCCCGCAGGTGGAGAAGGCGGCGCGGACTCGCTCCAAAGCGGAGCGGCGCCAGCGGCGGGAAGCCACCCGCGACGCTCTCGCCGCCGCCGACGAGCGCTCGAGGGACGCCCAAGCACGGCCGGCTCATGACTGAGTCTTCCTGACAGTGAACGATTGTGAATCATCCCACAGGACCTCAAGTACGGCCGGCCCGCCCGGGAGCTGAGCGAGGAGGAGGAGGGGCTGGTCGCCGGCGCCGGCACGTTGCGGCAGCGCCTCAAGGAGCAGAAGCGCGCCGAGCGGCTGTACTGGCTGTCGAGGCGCAGCCGCGCAGCAGCAGCGCCCGAGGACGCGAGAGCGGCGCCCCCTCACGCACGGCGCTGCCGCGCTGGTAGGGCGCACCACCAGATGAGGCCGCAGGAGAAGGACACGGCCAAGGCGCGCGCGGCGGCGAACCGCGCGGCGCAGGACGAGCTGGCCCGCCACGTGTCAAGGCTGAAGCAGGTTGGCGTCGACGCGCTCGTCGGCGACGAGAGCCGCAGGCGGAGTGTGAGACTCCGCACGGCGAGGGGGGAGCGGCGTGCCATCGCCACTGCTTGGACTGATGTAGGCGGACGAGGCACGCGATCCGCGCCGCCGCCCTCGAGGCGCCGCCCCCTTCCGAGCGGAGGAGGGTGCTTTTCCGTCGAGGGACGTCTCCACCACTGCCGCTGCTGCCGCCCCTGTAGGCTGCGTACACTGAGGTCGGGTACAAGGACGCGGCGCCGATTGTGGCGCACGAGCTCGCGGCCGCGGCTGCGCGCGAGGCGATGGGAGAGCCGCCGCCGCAGCCCATCGAGGCGGCGGCCGAGGCGGCGGCCGAGGCGGCGGCCGAGGCGGCGGGGCTGAGGCACGCGGGCATTCGACCGGAGGAGCGGCTGGAAGGAGGCGCCGCCGTTGCCCCGGCGTCTCGGAGGAGCGCCGCGGCGAGCTGCTCTGTAGGCTGAGGACGACGAGATTGCCCTCGAGGAGAATGAGGAGCGGAGCGAGGAGCTGCGGCTCGAGGAGAACACCGAGCTCGCGGAGGGGCAGGCGGAGGGAGTCGACGAGTCGGAGGACTCGCTGCAGCTCGAGGAGAACATGGAGGGGCTCGAGGGAGGCCCGCCGGCTGTGTTAGTCTGAATGGGAGAGAGAACGCGGCGCGCGGCCCGCCGCGCACGCGTTTCAGCACATACGTGTTGGATCCTATTCACACAATCGGTGTGGCGCGCCGCGGCCCGCGGCCGCGCGTTGCTGTCCGGCACCAACTTGATTCGTAGATGCGCGTCTCCCCCTCCGCCCTATGTGCCGCCACCCCCCTCCAATCCGTAATTCCGTAAAATCGCGTGAAAAGCGCCCTAATCGAGCTGGAGAGCGGCCCCCAGCCGCGTTGGAGCGTGCCCCAGCTAGCAGGAGGCGTTAGACGTACTTGTCGGCGTGAACAAGGCCATCGGCGACGTCCGTTCCCTTGGACACGTCGACACATGGCACCGACGCAGCTCAGCATTGTGCTGGAGCGCCTGCTCAACGAACTCGGGGAAGCCGACTTCAGTACGCTCGAGGCCATGCTCAAGCACGATACAGGCGCATTGCTCGACGCGATCCGAAGCACCACTGCAGCCGCAGAGGCTGGTGCGGCGGCTTATGCCAGCTCGGCCACGAGCAATGTTGTTGTGTGCCCAAGCAGCACTGCTACCGCTGGCGTAATCTCTGGTCAGCACAACGGCAGCATCTCCCGCACTCTCGTCAGCACAGACGCGCAAACCACACTAAAGGGATCGGACATCCATGCAGCCGCGAGTAGTGCGAGCGCTGAGGTGCTGCTCCGGCAGGAGTTGGAAGAGAAGTTGCGGTCACAGACCAAGGAGCTCGCTTCTGAGCAGCGCTCTGCGAGCGCTGTGAAGAAGGCGCTCGCGTCGGCGCGGGCTGAGCTTGCTGCGGCACAAGAGCTTAGGCGTTCCGACCGCGACAACCTGAGGACAGCGCAGCAGGCTACTAAACGCGACATCAAAGCGGCCGAGCGGATGGCTGACGAGGCAAAAAACGCAGCTCGAGCTGAGTGTGAGTGGCGTATCGGCGAGATGCGGGCCAAGATGCAGGCCGAGCTGCGCGAGCAGCTCGACGCGCTGCAGATTTCGATGGAGGCAGAGGCGAGGCGCGCTGATGCCGCAAAGGCGGAGAGGTCAAGGCTGTACGACAAGATGGAGGGGATTATATGCGCACGCGAGAGAGGTTGATAGTCGCACTCGCAGAGGCGCAGCGCAAGCGCGAATATAGTGAGTGTTAAGAGATATGCGTAGCGTTACAGTCGCACGGTCGTCGCCCTCCCACTGTGTGCGCCGCCCGCGCGGACCCCGGAGAGCTGCTGCGCGTGCACAGACACTCAGACAGCGTTGCGCGAGCATTGGAGAGGCCAGCCTCCGGCTTCTCAGCGTGTCGCGAGTGCTGTGTCTCTGCCTGCCTTGCAGCTGGGTGCGGCGGGGGAGTCTCTAGTGGTTTTTTGTTACACGATTTACGGACTTACGGATTTACGGATCCATCCCCCTCCCTCCCCGTCCCGCGGTCCGGCCGTGAGACGCGCATCTACGAATCAAGTTGGTACCGGTGTGGCGCGTTGTCAAGGAACGGCGTTGTTTTGGGGCGTGTTTTGAGAAAATTTAACAAAGTAACAAATACCCACAAAAGGAGTCGAGACGGCGGGACGCGACGCCGCGTGCGCCGGCCTGAACTGCGCTCTATCCTCCGGCGCGACCGCGGCGAACGGAATACCCGCCGCCGCTGACGGTCGACGCCTTCATGTGCTGTGCGCAGGGGCCGGTTGCACTCGGTGTCGCGCGAGACGCTAACCTTTGAGTAGGTCCTCCTCTACCCCGCGACGGCGACCGGCTCGTACCGCTGCTCGCCCAGCGCGAGCGGCTCCGCGAGCACCTCGAGTGGCACGCCGAGCGCCTACGGGGAAGGCGCAGGGAAGGTTCGCGGACGGGTCGTTGACACAGCACGCCGGCCGGCACCCGCGCCTCTGCAAAGACCGAGTCGGGGGCGCCCTCCTCCGACGCCTCCTCCAGCTGCCGGAAGGCCTGCACTAGGTACTCGCTGCTCAGCGCGCCCGACGGCAGCACCGCCTTTGCGCCGAGCACGAGGGTCGGGATTCCGCTCACGCCCAACCTGCGCAGCATCTGCTGCGCTTCATTGATCTCGGCGACGCCCTCCTCGCTCGCAAGGAAGGCCTCCGCCGCCGCTGGATCCACGCCCGCCGTCTCCTGCGCCACCTGCACGAGCATCCTCCGGTCGTTCAGCTTCTGGCCGAGCTCAAAGTGCCGGTGGTTGAGCGCGCTGTACAGGGCCTCCGCCGCCGTGACGCCCTTGCGCTTGGTCACCCACTGCACGAGGCGGTGCGACGCGAGCGTGCTGGAGGCGACGCGGTCGAGGTCGAAATGCTCGATGCCGACCTCGCGGCCGCGCTCCTTGAGGCCGTGACGCCGCTTTTGCGCCGCAAAGCCCGCCGCGCCGCTCCACTTCCGCAGCAGCCGCTCTCGGTTCGTCTCCTGAAAGTCCTCGCTCGTGTCGTAGTCTGGCTCGAGGAAGAAGGGAACGCGGAGCACGCTGAACTGCACCGGCTTGCCCGACCGCATCGGCCGCTCGCGCACCTCCTGCATCGCATTCTGCAGGTGGCGCTTGCCGATGTACCCGTTGGGTCACATCGTGTCGGAAATTAGCTCGACGGTGATCCTCGGCAGTGCGCTGCTGCTGGCGCTGGCGGCTCCACGGGCACGGGCGCAACCCAGACCCGTCGCCGCCGCTCGCAGCCTCGCCTTCTCCGCCACCCTCAGCCTCGCCGCCGCGAGCATGGGGCCGAGATTTCTTTTTCGGTGGTTCTCTAAGGCTTTTCCCTTTTCGTTGTATATGCTCTGGCTGACAGGGTTTGCGATGAGGAGCGACCCGATCACCACTAACCGCGGAAGCGCTTTCAAGAACTCTGCGACTGTTTCGAAGGTAGTGCGCCAGAAAGAAAGAATTTAAACAAGAGAACTCTCTCTCACAGCACACAGGCTCGACACAGGTGCGAACTGGCGCGTGCTAGTACTATGAAAGAAAGAAAGATAAGATGAGCGAGAGCTGGATGTGCGGTTGCTGACTGCACTCCAAGTGCTCCAAGTGCGAAAGCAGGGATAGGGGAGGAGGACAGGGTCCACACCTGCACGAGCAGGATTTTGGAAGGACGATCCGGGGGACAGGTGGGCTCTCCTGCTCCTGACAAGGGACACGACAGGCTCGCAGCGCGGTGCACGGTGGAATCCCAACTCCACTGGCGGTCTCATCTCAGTCTGGCGACCTTCCTCCGGCTTCTCACCGGCAGTCTCTCACTACCACGGGCACACTGACACAGGGGTGGCAGGGGCGGCGGCATGAGTCTCCCACATACTATGCGGGCCTGAGGGAGGGTGTAGAGGATGTAGAGTGTAGAGCGCTGTAGAGCTGTAGAGGTGTAGAGCGCTGTAGAGCTGTAGAGCTCTACATCCGGCGCGTGACGATGTGAGTCGCCTGTAGAGCGATGTTGTCCATCAGAGCTCCAGTAAGCTCGGAGACACCCCATTAGCGCGGCTCGACCTCTTTGAGTCACTGCCTTCCCGGCGGTTTGGCTGTAGAGCCTCTACAACAAACTCTACAGCAAAATCGCGCTCAGCCCTGACTATCCCTGACACACAGGGAGTCACTCTGACGGCACACAACACCCTATGACTGCGTCATGACCAGCCTGCCATGTGTCGCCGGTGCCGCATTCGTCGCTGTGCTTCTTTAGCAGGCGGTGGACTGTCGGCTGCGAGGACGGTCGCATTTGCGCGAGGCGAGGCGAGCATTCAGACGCGTTGCATGCGCCATGACTCGCGCCAGCGCGTGCGGGAGCTCCTGGCTGAGCGTTGAGTCCAGGCGAGTTGCGCTGGCCACTATCGCTACGCCGAGCCGAGCTGACGCGCCGAGGCGCCGGCCAGTCGCAGCCGTGAGGCATGCCACAGCAGCAGAGGCACCTGCCACCCATTGGGCGGGCAGACAGAAGGCCAGGGCAGCACTGGCAAGTGCAACGCGCCTCATGTCGGAGAGCGACCGTGCCTCGTTCGCCGCTTATGATGTAGAGTTTGTTGTAGAGATTTCACGTTGTAGAGCGCCTCTACATCGCTCTACAGGCGACTCACATCGTCACGCGGCGGATGTAGAGCTCTACAGCTCTACAGCGCTCTCCAGCGCTCTACATCTCTACAGACAGCTCTACAGCGCTCTACACTCTACATCCTCTACACCCTCCCTCAGATGCGGGCCTCACTTGAGGTGCGGCCTGCGCGTGTCCTCGCCCTGTTGGGAAAATTTGAGGGGGGAGGGGAAGGGGCTGTGTGTCTGTGCATGCATGTGTGTGTGTGTGTGTGCGTGTGTGCGTGTGCGTGTGCGTGTGCGAGCCGCCGCCCTGAACGCCACGAGCGCGCCGCGAGCGCCGTAGCGCCGGCGAGCGCCGTCGGCAGCGCGCGACCGCCACCCAGAAGTGGAGGTACATCAGGAGCCGCAGCCGGCCTGCTCTATCAGCCCCGCAGCCGCGGTGGCGCGACCGGACCGCGGTTCGCGCCAGCGAAAAGAAAACTTCAAAATTCTTTGCGACCGGCTTTTAGAAAATTGTTTTCGAGGCTCGAATCCAGAATTCTTTTCGAACTGGGCGCCGCTAGGGCACCTTGCGCCGGCGCCCGGTCGAGCATGCCGCGATCGAAGCTGGCCACGCTCGGCAAAGCACAGGCGGCACTGAGCCGTCGCGGACGCGAGACCTTCTCCTTCCGCTTCGACGTCGAGATTGGTAACGTCGCAGGCCTCGAGGCGCTCGAGGGCTCCGCAGTCGCAGTGCAGGCCAGCGGCGCCAGCCTGCACGCGCGCTCTCGCGTGCACCCAGGGCGGCCACCGCCCCGCGGCAGAGCTGATCCGTTCCGGTCCGACCCTCGCAGTTAGCGCGCGCCACCAAAGTGGTGACCACCCGCGCGCTTCCCGTCGGCGGCGGCGGCGTGGTCGCCTTTGGGCAGAGCCTCTCGACGGTGGCGACGCTCTATGCGTCCAAGAAGCTGTCTCGCTCCTTCTCGGAGAAGAACTTTCGCCTCTCGCTCGTCGTCGCCGCGGGCGGAGCCAAAAAGAAGGAGCTCGCCCACGCCGACGTCAACCTCGCCGGCCTCGCGACGCGGGGCGGCCCGCCGGCAAGAACAGAGCAGCTTGTGCGGCTCGGGTCCAAGGCGGTGCCCGCGGCGACGTGTGAGATGGTGGTGGTGGCGACCCAGCTGGCGCAGCTCGACGACGACGAGATCTCGATCACCTCGGCGATGCCTGGCTGCTCCTCCGCCGCCTCGAGCGCCTCGAGCCGGACGTGGGGCAGAGGCGCCGACTCGGAGCAGGCGCACCCCTCTAGCAGCGGTGGCGACTGCAGTAGTGGCACGCGCCGTCCTCGGTCGCTGCGCCTCTCCCGCTCGCCCTCTCGCTCGCCCTCCCGCTCCGCTCACGCCGCCCGCGCCTCTCGCCCCTCCCGCAGGACCTGCGCGGCTTCGAGGCGCCTCGCCGTCACTCCTCCCTCTCCTCGCCTCGCCGTCACTCCTCCCTCTCCTCTCTCTTCCGGGATCTCGCACCAGCCTCCTCCCCAGGCTTGTCGGACCCTTGGTGTAGGAGCTCGCCCTCGCACCGCGCGGCATCGGTGCGGCTGCAGACGACGAGTCGGCCGGCGACGAGAGCGAGCGGCTCGGCCAGATGCGCTCGATGCGCTCGGCGATGGTGTCTCGCCAGCTGAAGCGCGCGGGCGGGAGCGAGGCCGAGGTGCGAGAGGGGAGGCTGGCACAGCTTCGGGCAGCGAAGGCGGAGCGGGAGCGGCGGCGTGCGCTCGGGCTCGACCCGTTCGTCGGTGGGGAGGAGGAGCCGGCGGCCGGCGGGGGCGCTGCCAAGGCTCCGCCGCCGCCGCCGTCGCGCGTCGCAAACCCGTTTGGGGAGGAGGAGGAGGAGGAGGAGGAGGAGTACGAGCGGCCGTTTGGGCTCTCGAGCCGGCTGTCGGAGGAGGAGACGCACGAGGGCGGCTGGATCGACACGCCGCCAAAGCCGAGCGGTGGCGGGCCGGCGGCCACGCGAAGCACGTTTGACGCGAAGCCAGAGGAGGAGGAGGAGGAGGAGGAGGAGGAGGCGCCTGCGCCGTCGGCCGAAGTGTCGCAGGCGCCGTTCCAGCGTGCCGTGGCGGCGGAGACAGACGGCGCCGCGCGACACTTCCAGGCGGAGGAGGGGGAGGGCTGCAGCCCGGAGGTGCGTCCCTTTCGGAGAGACGGCTCCGCCCCTCGATCAGATGCACGCACCTCGTCCGGCTGGACCGGCGCCGGTGGTGGCACCGGTGAGGCGTCCCCGCCTCTCGCTCCCCGCAGGTTGCCACCTCGGGGTACAGCTCGTCCTCGTCCGCCCCGTGCGACGCCTCGTGGTCTCGCGACACGGTCGGCTCGCTGCGTGCCCGACTCGACCTCGCGCTGCTGCGGCAGCAGGCGCCCTGCCCTGCCTCGAGCACGTCGCTGCCTCGAGCGAGACTCGAGCAACCTCGCTCCCGCGCACTCCTCGCTCCCACACCCCTCTCACCCACCCTCTCTCCCACCCGCCCCTCCTCCCAGTCACTCTGTCCCCCACCCCCGCTCCCTCGCCCCTCCCCTCCCACCCCTCGCCCCTCCCCTCACCCCTCCCCTCGCCCCTCCCCTCGCCTGTCAGACGGCCGAGGACGAGCTGCACACGGCAAGGAGCGGCCAGGCCGAGGCAGAGGCGCAGCTCGTCCGGCTGTGAAGAGCGTCTCTTCACATCTCCAGCTGTGAACAGGCCGAGGCAGAGGCGCAGCTCGTCCAGCTGCGCGACGAGGCGAAGCAGACTGCGGACGGCTACACGGCGGCGGAGGCGGCGGCGGAGGAGGCGCGCGCGCGAGCGAGCGAGCTCGAGCTGCTGCTCGGCGAGGGCGGCGCCCCCGAGGCGATGGAGCTGGCTGCGCTGCGCGCGTCGCTGCGCGAGGCGCAGGCCGAGGTTGCGAGGCTGTCCAGGGAGAGGGAGCAGCTGGGCGCCGAAAAGGCGGCGGCGGAGGCGGCGGCGGCGGCGGCGGCCGCGGAAGCAGCAGAGGAGGTCGCCGCGCTCCGAGTGTTTGGGGAGGAGCAGCAGGAGCTCGCACGGCGGGCGGCGGCGGAGAACGGCGTCGCCGCCTCTCTCGGCCGCGCCAAGGGCGAGAAGACGCCGCGCGAGCGGATGGCTGAGGCGGAGGCGGACGCCACCGCCGCCTCGCTCCGGGCCGACAAGGCTGAGGCGGCGGCCGCAGCAGCAGTCGCGGCGGCTGCAGCAGCGGCCGCGGCGCAGGCGGTGGCCGAGGCGGCCGCGGCCGAGTCGAGCTCGCGCGCGGACGCCGCCGAGCGGAGGCAAGCCGATGTGGAGGCGGAGTCGGCCGCCGCCGCCGCCACCGCGGCGGCGGCGGGGACGGCGGCAGGGACGGCGGCGGCGGCGGCGGCGGCGGCGGCGGCGGCGGCCGAGTCGCGAGCCTCTGCGGCCGAGAAGGAGAAGGAGGAGGCGGAGAGGCGGCTGAGCGCTCTGGCGGAGGCGGTGCAGCGCGCTGTTCGAGGTGGGGAGAGCGAGTCGGACGGCGGGGAGGGCGGCGGCGGGGAGGGAGCAGTCGAGCTGCGGGACGGCGAGCTGACTGAGCTTGTCAGCCGGCTGGAGGCGCTGTCGGCTGCGGCGGTCGTGGGCGCCGCCGACGTCCGCCACTGGCAGGCGGAGGCGGAGCGTGCGCAGGCGGAGGCGGAGCGTGCGCAGGCGGAGGCGGAGCGTGCGCAGGCGGAGGCGGAGGAGCAACGGGAGCGAGCCGCGACGGCCGAGGCGGCAGCTGACTCCGCAGCGGCCGGGGCCGCGGCCGGGGCGGCGGCTGGGGCGGCGGCCGAGGCGGCGGCCGCCGAGGCGGCTGCGGCGAAGGAGGCGGCCGAGGTGGCTGCAGCGGAAGCGGCGGAGGCGGCGGAGGCGGCCCTGGAGGAGGCGGCCGCAGAGGCGGCGGAGGAGCGGCGAAGGGCGGAGGCGGCGGAGGCGGCGCTGGAGGAGGCGGAGGCTGCGCTGGTGGCGGCGCAGGCGGCGCAGGCGGCGCAGGCGGCGCAGGCGGCGCAGGCGGCGCAGGCGGCGCAGGCGGAGGAAGCAGCACAGGCGAGGCAACCGGCGGCGCAGCCGGCAGAGGCTTCGCGGGAGGAGGCGGCTGCAGAGGCTGCTGCGAGCGGGGAGGAGACGCTTTCCCCTCCGCGCGGGGTCCGTGGTCTCTCCGACCTCGCGGCGCGGCTCGAGCAGGCGGGCGGGCTCGACGACGCGTCCAACTCCGAGGGGGAGGAGGGCGCGTCGGAGGGGGGCGACACGGCGGACGAGGAGGAGTCCGCGGACGGGGAGGAGGGCGGGCGGGGGGGCGGCGCTGCTGGGGCGGGGCGCAGCGGGGCGGACTTCCTCACAAAGGCCACCGACGATTTGTGGGCGGCTGCCGTCATCAGCCGCGCCGCTCGCAACTGGCTGATTGGGTTCCGCCGCCGGCTGGCCGAGGCGCTGGTGATGGCCAAGCTGCGGATTGCGGAGCTCGAGTTCGAGGCGGACGAGGCGCGAGGAAAGTCGCGTCGGCTCGCGGCGCAGCTCGAGGCTGCGAGCAGCGCCGGCGGCGCCGAGGCGCTGCAGCGGACCAACCAGCTCGAGGCGGCGTTGGCCGAGGCGGAGGCGGACAACGCGAAGCTGCGGCGCGATCGGCTGGCGATGCTGACCAACGGAAAGGCGAGGAGCGGCTGAGCCTTGTTTCGCATCGTTCGGGAGGCAGTGGCGTATTTTGTCCAGACGCGCCCGTGCTGTGTGGGCCCCGGGCCGGGGTGTCGCGGGATTCTCTCTTCACTTCTCTCTTCTCACGGCTCGTGACGACGCACCGGGTGCAGCACACCACGCCAAGCCGAGCGACCATGTGCGCGCGCGCTGTGCACACCGCACTCATCATTCTCATCTTGTGTAACACTTCTCGCATGCGAAATTGAATGTTGAAAACGAGGCTCTCGAGTGTGTGGTGTGTCGCGCTGTGAGACACGTTGTTTTTGTCCACACTGGTGTTGCTGTTGGGGGGGGGGTGTAAGGGGTACGGCTTTAGTAGTCTAAGTTCTGAGCCTCGTCCCTCGAGGCTGAGCGGGTCTAAGTGTGCCGCGGCACGCTGGGGTGCTTACGCGGTCTAAGATCAGCGAGAGCCTCTTACACGGGCTAAGTCTGCCGTGGCACGGCCTGGCTCCCACCGAGCACCGTGATCAACGACGGCGCTGCCTCCCTCAAATTTTCTTCGCCTGCGGCGGGCGCCTACTAATCCGAATCGATCCTTCTCATGCTCACAGCAATCGTCGCCTCAGCATCCTCCTCTTCCGATTCTCGTTGCTGCTTCTTGAGCGCAATCTTCGCGACGTCTAGCCAAAAACAAACGAATGTCAGAGAAGCCTGTGCATGCGCTGGTCCTCTTTGAACGATCCGCGCGTGAGGTAGCATAGGGCCTTGTTGGCAGCAGCCAGCTTGTTGAGCTGCTTCGTTGCGATGAGCTGATTGGGATCGCAGAAGTGCATGCCAAGCACCATCGTCCGCACTGCCATTGGCATGCCGCGCCCGCCGCTTCGCCGCAGCCGCCTTGAGACACGCATAGCGGCAGCACATGGTACGGTGCGCGTATTGAGCAGGAATTGCGCGCCGCAAGTAGCGCACTGGCCCTGGGAGAAAGCGATATGGCGTCGTGCGCGGCATACGTTGGTCGGGACGCGTCCAGGTATTTTTCGGGTAAACCTGGACTTTTGCAGTACCCGGTTTTACCCGGAGTTGGCCTGGTGTCGTTTAAGTTCATGACCCCCAGGGTGCGAGAGGAAACATACATCAGCCTAACGCATAATCCCACATTATAGGACATTAGGGACTGCCATATTCTCTCAACGGAGTGGAGACAACGCCCCGTGCCCGTCGCGACGATCCTCGTAGTCTTGAGCACTTGAGCACTTGATAGGAAAAAAAAACTCTGACATTTTACGAACTCCTTGGCGACGCGCGCCGCGTCGCCAAGGCTCAGCGACCTCGGTCGTACAATCGGCCGGCTGCGCGGGTTTTCGGCGAGTTTCCCGCGCACCGGCCACGACGGACCAACCAGACCAAAAATCGCGACGCTCGCGCGCAAAAATCAGCACGGAATCAACGCTCACGACGCTCTCGATGATCTCGATGATTCGAGGATTTGAGGATGGTGAGGGGTGAGGGACCACGAAGCGCCGCCCGCGCGCCCATTACCCCCCAATCAACCCACGCTGTCCCTCAATCGCCACCCGCCAGATGTACTGCCCTCGCCCACCCAATACTCTCACCCTCCTAACCCGGACAGTCCAGGTACAGGAAAAGCGGGGAGCGGGGCCCGATCCAAGGAGCACCCCGTCGGCCCGGGAGGGCTGTGAATTTCGGCGCGGGCGGAAGGCTGCCTGCAGACGCTCAGCCCCTGGCTGAGCTGCCGAATCCTCCCGGCTAATCCCCTGACCTGCCGCCTGAAACGGGACAACATTACACCACCTCACACACACTCCCCCCTCAGGGCTAAGCAGTGCGCAAGTCCACCCGAACTCTAGGCGAGGCGTCGACCACTCCTTCGGAATGCTCTGTCAGTGGCTGCACTAGACGCCCAGTGATGGCGCGCGGCGCGGGCGGATGACTGGAAGAGAAAATGCGGAGATGCTAGCTCGCAGGTAGATGTGCTCAGCCAAGGGTCGGGGATGAGGGGAATGTGTCAGTGTGAGGGGTGCACCAACCGCAGAGCGTTGTGTTTTGCCTTTGAAAACTGAACAGTTTTTTCTTTTGAGCACTTGATAGGGTCGATTCCGCATAGTACGGGACCCCTCGATCGTCTCGCCCTCCCTCACTGGTGTGTTCATTGGGGGGGTCATAACAAACACGGTACAGGATCGAGGTGCACGCTGCTGAGGGACCCCAGAGGGTACGAGCAGTAGTCTCGCAAGTGTTGACTGTTGTCACGCCGCCCCGCGGCTGTGTCTCCGCCCTGCACGCGCCACGGGACAGGCGGGGCGTCGGGGGCCGCCGGCCGCAAATTTTTTTTCGGGTGGAATTTTCAGCTAAGACCTAAGTGCCTCGCCGTCCTCGCACGCAGGAGTCGCTTAGGCGGCTCCCGTGGTGTACCTGTGTTAGTGCCAGTGCGCGCCAGTCCCGCGCCTAGTGTCGTGCGAGGGGGGAGTTAAAATTCTTTTGGTGTACCTGTCGTTAGTGCTAGTGCGCCAGTCCCGTGCACCAGTCCCGTGGACCCGTGCCCAGTGTCATGCAGAGAGCGTCGTAAAATTCTCGCGCGAAAGCAAGAGTCGAACTAACCCCACCCCGCTCGTGGTATCGTAAAATTCTCGCGGCGCAAGCAAGAGTCGAACTGTAGAGCCACGTGAAGCAGTGCTGAGATGGCGCGCGCACATGACATTCCGCCGCTGAGCCTTTACGAGGCCTTCCGAGCTCGCCGCCAGCGTCGCCGCCGCCGCCGCCGCATCCAGTCTGCACGTAAGGGTTCCGCGGCGCTTGAGGTGTCTCTCGACGAGAACGGCAGGATACGCGTAGGCAGCACCACCGGCGGCGCCTCGCCGCGAGACGTCGCGCCGGACTACTCGACACGAGTCTGGCGGTCCGTGCTTCCCGCCGCTGCGATCCCGCGCCTCGCCGAGGATTGCGCCTCCGCGTACCTCAAAGTCAAGACGACGACGCGTAATCGCGGCATCGAGTACGAGACGAACGCAACCTACTGGATCGGAGCCTCATGCGCGCCGAGGACTGCGCTCGAGGCGGTGGCGCTCGACATCTTCCGGCACCACTCGCGCGGTGTGCGGTTCGACGCCTCCTCGTCTGGCGCCGAGTGGTGGACGCAGGTCGTCGATGAGGAGCTCGACATCCCCTTCCACTGGGACAGAGACTACGAGCTGCAGAAGGAGGAGGGCGTCTGCCTGCATCCGCACGTCGCCTCCGTCACCTACCTCACCGGCCTCGGCGGAGCTCCCACGCTCGTGCTGCCCGTCGCCTCGCCCGTGCTCGCTGCCGATCTGCCGGCAGCCTGTGCAGGGAGGGTCCGATCAGCCTCGGCTTGCCACCCGGCCGCGGGATTCCACCTCTCGTTCGACGGGCGGCTGCTGCACGGCGCCCCGGCGGCGCTCGTCGACACCGCCGCCGCCGCCGCTTCGCCTGCCGCCGCCGCCTCGCCTGCCGGGGGGCCGGTCGGCGGCGGGAAGAGCGGCGGCCGGCTGGAGGGGAAGCGGGTGACGCTCCTGGTCAACGTGTGGCTCAACTGGAAGCCTGGCGGTGTGCTGCTAGACTCGCCTCTCGCAGACCCCCGCGCCCCTCTGCCTCCGCACCTCTCTCGAGGCGCCTCTCTCGCCTCTGAAGCGCCTCCCTCACCCCGCGGCCGCGCCTCGGCCGGCAGGCGCCTAGACACTTCCTAGACACTTCCTAGACACTTCCTAGACACTTCCTGGTGCCTCGGCCGGCAGGCGCCGACCCGCTGCACGAGGAGGTTGCGCGCACTCTCTCCGCGGCGAGCGTGCCGCTGTCGTGGCGGCATCCGTGCGAGCCGAGCGCGCGGCGGCTGGGGAAGAGGGCGAGAGGGGACGGGAGGACGCCGAGCGAGGGGGGCGAGGGCGGTGCGCACGAGTGGACGCTGCGGGGCTACGGGAGGGATGCGGAGAGCGAGGGGGCGGGCATGGCCCTCACCCTCCCGGTCTCGGAGCACTGGACGCGCGGCGAGGCGGGCGGGCTGGTGTCGTTTAGCTGGGGAGGAGGGGTTAAGGCGGTGCTAGCGAGTCGAGTATGACCTTGACATGACTCGATGATCTTGAGTCCTCGAGCTTGAGTCATGAGTGTTGAGACTGTCCCTTCTGTCCTGCAAGGCGAGAAATTTTGCACATGACACATGACCACATGATACGGCTTTAGAACATGTGCATGTACATGTCATGTTGTAGCCGCATAGCGTGATGCTTTTTAGTTTTTTGTGTATGTAATGTCCGCACAGAGTTCTCGCCAATTTGCGGCGAGATTGTTAGGGGAAGGCAGGTGGGGGAAGGCAGGTGAAGCCGGTGTGGGGAGTGCGACGGAGTGGGCGGTGTGGCTAGGGTGTGGCGCGGTCAAGGCCTCGTCCCAAGCGCCGGCGCCGCCGCGCGCGGGCCGCGCTTGGCAAGAGCCGGGTCTCGCGCGGGTCTCGTGCGGTCGTGTCGTGGCACGTGGCTCGTGTGCGTGTTGTGGCACGTGGCTCGTGTGCGTCGTGGCACGTGGGAGAGCCGCGGGCCGTGTGTCACCCGCAACAAAGTTTCAAAGAGTCAAGCACGAGAAACATTATATTGATGTGTTGCTGAATCGGCCAAGAAAAATAAGCGGCTCGGCAGGCCCATTCGCGAGTGTCTCCGCGGCTGTATGAGGTTTTGTTCTTTCCACTGTGGTGTGCGACCGCCTGTCCCGAGAGATTCACTTTGTGAAAATCTTTTCCCTTTCCTTCAGCAGTCACAGTTGGACCAGTCGGGGGATGGTTACGACAGCAGCAATGACAGCAGCAACGACAGCAGCAACGACAGCTGGTGACAGCTGGTGACAGCTGGTGACAGCTGGTGACAGCTGGTGACAGCTGGTGACAGGTAGGTGTCACTGTCGCTGTCGTTTGCTGTCATGACAGCTCCCAGCTGTCGTGACAGCGGCTAAATCTCATTTTGTTTGTTAGGTCGTGTGACAGCGGCTAACCGTCATGACGTGAACTTTCCATAGTCTCTCCGGCCTCAAATTCTTTTCCCTGTGTTAGTGCCAGTGCGCGCCAGTCCCGTGCCCCGTGTTGTGCGAGGGAGTTTGGTTGTAAAATTCTTTTCCCTTTGAGCATCAGCCTGGCCGGTAGGGACGTGCGCATGGATGGAGACGCAGTCACGTGCGGCGTCAAGGACAGCGCGCGAGTACATCAGCCTCGCCCTATCATTCTCCGCCTCGGTCGCCCTGATCGCCATCTGCTCTGTCGGGTGCGTCCGATGAGTCGAGCGCCAGCGAGCATGGTAGCTCACACGCCCCGGCTCTCGTCGTAGGTTCTGCCCCGACGTCCCGGCCCTTGTGCCGGTTGCCTTGAGCTTTGGCGCAATGGTTCTGTGCAATGGCGTGCTACGCTTTGTGCTACGGCTCGACCGAGTGACGCAGTCAGCGATGGAGGAGAGCCCCCCCATCAGGTCTCTTGGCTCTCTCGCGACCCAATGCTCACAGCGCAATGCCCCAAAACACAAGTTCCCCTCACAGGCTTGCACGCTGTCTCGGCCTGCTGCTGACTCTCCCTCTCGCCATTGCACTCGCCGCCCTCACGTGGCCGAACATCTGCGTGTCGCTGGCGTGCGACAGTGACGCCATGGGTGACTTTGCCTCCGGCGAAGACCTGGGTGATGGCGACGGCGGCTCCGGATCGGGGTGCGACCGCGGCCTCTTCGTGAGCAGCCTCGTCGCCTCGGTCTTCTACTTTGCCTTGCTGGCGGTCGTGATGGGGGCGACGTTAATGGTGAGGCTCGTCGGTTCATCGAATGGCCAAGCCCTCCCGACTGCCAAGGCTCGTGTTGTTCCGGAGCCAATCTTCGCGCTGCGGATGCCGGAGATGGCAGTGGAGGTCGAGGAGAAGCTTCCCAGCTCGCGCCCAACCCGAGGCAAGGTGGTGGAGGTCGAGACTTACGACGTAAATTCGCGGCGGATCTCGCACCGGGACGCTGTGGTGGAGAGGCCGGGCGGCGGCTCTGGCAGGCTGAGCGCCGCCTCGGGCCGAATGAGCGCCGCAGCGGGCCGCGCCTCGGGCTGGGACGACGAGATTGTTTCCAATTCCACGGAGGACTCGGACGGGGATGAGATGGCCCCGCCCGAGAGACCTGTGGGGATGTCAGCGGCGGCGGCGGCGGCGGCGGGGCAACGGCCCTTGGCCATCTCGCGCCGCGACATGATCCTCTCGAGGGAGGGTCCGCGCACGTCTGTCGCCGCGGCCACGCCGCGGCAACTGATGCAGAGGCGCAGCGAGGCACAGCCCCGCGCCACACCGCCACCGGCGCCTTCTGCAACGTTGCTGCAGGACGATATCGTCTCCAACAGTACGGAGTCGGAGAGCGACGAGCCGGAGAACACATCGCCCCGGTATTCGCACCAAGAGGAGCTCATTCAGAGGGAGAGCGACGATACGGCGCCATCTCCGCGATCGCAATCTCCACGCTTCTCGCACCGCGAGGAGCTCGTGCCGAGACCATCTCCGAGATTACAATCTCCAAGATCGCAATCTCCACGCACCTCGTACCGCGAGGAGCTCATAAAGAGACCACGAGGCACAGCGGCGGCGGCGGCAGCAGCAGCAGCGCCGGCGCCAGCGCCGGCTCCTCCCCCCCCCGGCGTCGCCGATAACACCCCTTTCCACGGCTCGAGCGCGAAGGCAAGGGCCGCCGCTTGGGACGTACATGTCGCCAGGGCCTCCCAGGGCTCGCAGGCGCCACAGGCGAGCAGAGGGTGGTCGCTCCAACGCGAGGAGAGCGTCCTCTCCAACGCGACTGAGTCAGACGACGGGTGAGCGGGAACATACACGCGACGAGAGACACTGTGCAATCTGTCGTATGTATTTGCGCGTGCAGGAGGAGATTTTTAGCAATACCAATTTTTTGTCGCCAATGTTTTTTTTTGTCGCGTGCATCTCTGTGCACAAACGATTTATTTCTTACTTGACAGCTTTAGACGCTTACGAAGGGCGGGGCGGCGCCGTGGTTACGCGGCATCGTGGCATTTCGCGGGTCGGGATGGCGCCTCCCAGACTCACCCAGACTGCGATGGGCACATATCCAACTTCGAGCCCGGCAGGCGGCTTCACGAGATCTCTATTTTTTTAGCTAGCCTTCGATGTTAGAAAAAAAAACAGGGCCCACAGACATCCCGCACACCCGCCGCTCCCGCGCGCGCCCCAGCGAGCCGCGGAGGAGTTTTTTCAGCCCACACACCCGACAATCGGCCGAGCCCGAGTTTGCAGGCTCCTCCCCACGCGAGCCGTTCAAAGTGGAGAGAGCCCGGAGAAGAAACAAATCTCACTCAGCGCGCCCGCACCGCGCAACATTGCCTCCTCTTCTCTTCCACTTCTCCCAAATTGTGCCACTCCATGATCGCCGCTTTTCCCCCTTCTGCGCAGCGTGCGCAGCCTGTCGTGTCTGTGATCCGACCATGCAGCCACCGCCTTTCGTCGCTGCCTTCTCCTCGCCAAACACGTGCGCTGCTCCGCGCCCGATCGATTGGCCACCTTTCCCCTCCTTGCCGCGCGCTGCTGCCGTCGCCGCGGCTGCCTGCCGTTTGCCCAGCTCCCTCCCAACGTGCCCTGGCGTCGACCGCGCAGGATAAAGGAGCAGCAGCAGGCCTTCCAGGCGCTCAAGAAGATCTCGGGCAACACGCACACCGCCAAGGGCGGCCCCTCCAACATGGCTGTACTCATCGTGTGTGGGTTCATCGGCCCGCTGGTCACTGCTAAGGTGCGGGTCCTCCTTCCCTCGCCTCCCGCCCTGTCCCGTCCCGACGCGCCCCTCGCCTGATCTGGCGGTCGCAAGGGCAAAGAGGGCGCACTGCCGCTAGCCTCCCGAACCGATCCCTCCCCCTCCCATTCCCCCACCCACCCCACTCTTACTCCCATCCACCCTTCCCGCACCCACTTACCGCCTTGCTTCCTCACCCCTCCCCTCGGCACACCCCGCACGACTGCAGGGGATTCTCAACATGTGGTACGGCACCAACAAGTACCCCGCCCCCGAGTAAGACAGCGGCAGCAGCCCCGCGCGCCCTTGCAGTCGCCGGCTGGCTGCAGGGAGGCGCCTCCCCAGCCGCTTGCTTCTGCCGGCGCGTGGTCCGGCACGCGGGCGATGCCCCTCGCCCGGAGGTCAGAGGGTGAGCGGGCGTATCTGACGGATTCACACACTTGGCCGCGTCTTGTGATCAACTTGTGTTGATCTTGTGAGTGTCGCAGCTGTGCTTGTTTTGTCTGTGTCTGTGGGAAGACGCGGGATCCAGGTTGTGTTTAGATTAGAGAGAGAGAGAGAGAGAGAGAGGGAGGTGATAGAGAAGGCGTAAAATTCTCCTCTGCGCCGCTCTCACGCAGTGTCTATGCCGCGCTCTCGCTCGCCGCGGCGCCGGTCAGACCACGACCGCCGCCGTGATCGTCGCGACCGCAGCGACAGCCGCGACCGCCGCCGCGGTCGCAGCGACAGCCGCGACCGCCGCCGTGACCGCAGCGACAGCCGCGACAGGAAGCGGCGGCGGAGCCGAAGCCAGAGCAGTGGCCGCGACCGGCGGCGGCGGAGCCGTAGCCGTAGCCGGAGCGCGAGCCGCGAGCGCGACGGGGCGGGCGCCCGTGAGGAGCCTCCCAAGCCGGCTGCCGCCGCCGTCGACCCAAAAGAGGCGCGCCGGCGACGGCTAGAGGCACTCAAGGCGTCTGGTGCACTGAGCGCCGCGCCTGCCGCCGCGCCAGCCGCCGCGCCGGCACCGGCCGCCGCGCCAGCGACGGCGAGCCTCTTTGCGTCGGCGGAGGAGCTGCGTAGGCAGGAGGCCGCTTCGGAGGAGCAGAGGGCGGAGGAGCGGAGACAGAGGCTGGCGGCCGGCGGCGGCGGCGCTGCCCTGCGAGCCGCGTCTCTTGACGGGTCGATCTGTGAACAGGCTTCGGCAGATGGCGGTCGAGCTCGAGCAGGAGAAGCTCAAGGAGGTCCTCGGGTCCGCCGCCGGAGAGGCGAGCCGCAACCTCGGCACATCTCGGCTGATCTCGGTCTGGTCGGGGCACTCTCGGCTGATCTCAGTCAGACCTCGGTGTGACCTCGGTCGGATCTCGGACAATCTCCGTGCGCTCGTCAGGCGAGCAAGGTTTTTGCCGGGGGGGCGGCCGCTTCGGCTGCGGCGACGGCGGAGGAGGAGGAGGAGGATCCGCTCGACGCCTTCATGAGGACGCAGGTGGAGGCGAAGGCGAAGGAGGAGGAGGAGGCTGCGGCGCGGCACCAGACGGCGTGGCAGGCGCAGTTCGGGCACAAGGACGTGGAGGTGTCGGACAAGGTGGAGGAGGAGAAGAACATGAACCTGCACTGCTACGTCTGCAAGCAGTGGGGGCACACCAAGCGGGACTGCCCGAACAAGCGCTGCAACTACTGCGGCAAGCTGGAGCCGGGAGGAGCCGGGAGGAGCCGAGCCTGCTTCACACTGCGGCGGCCATGTCCACGGCCCGAGCAGAGCCAGGGCTCGCCTCCCCTCGAGCCTCCTGTGCCCCTCCTCTCCAGGCAAGCCTGGCCACATCAAGGAGGACTGCCCGAAGCTCAACGAGAAGATCGAGAAGCAGTTCGACGAGGACAAGGCTCGCAAGCGCGCAAAGCAGTACGCAAAGAAGAAGGAGAAGAGGGCGGCCGAGTGGGAGGAGAAGCTGCGCCAAAAGTCGGGCGTGGACGGCTTCGCGGTGCTGTACGAGATCCTCGGCCTCCCTCCCCGCAAGCTCGCGACCAAGGAGCAGATCCGGCGGCAGTACCGCCTGATGTCCCTCCGGCGCGCTCCAGCGCCAGGGGCGCGGGCGGTGCGGGGAGTGCGCTACTTGACGGGTGCCTGTGTGTGTGGGCAGGTACCACCCGGACAAGGTCCCCGACGAGGAGGTGGAGGAGGCCAAGGAGAAGTTCATGGCCATCCAGACGGCGCGCGAGCTTCTTTGGGAGGGGTCGTCCCAGCCCTCCCCCAGCCCTGCCCCCAGCCCTGCCCCGCACCTGCCCCGGACCTCAGGCGTACGAGCTGCTCTGCGAGGGGATGGAGAACGGGGGGTCCGAGATGAAGGGCGCAGTCTTCTCGGGAGGCGACCTCCGCACCGCTGCCACCCCGCCCGCCACGGGCTACGCCACCCTCCTCACACCTCCCTCCTCACACCTCCCTCCTCACACCTCCCTCCTCGCCCCTCCCCGCTGTGGACAGGCGACCTGCAGTACGCCGGCCCGCCGGCCGCCGCCGCACCACCGCCACCCGCCGCCGAGGGAGAAGCTTCAACTTCCTCCGCCGCCACCGCCCCGCCCGCCGCCGCGTCCGCTGCCCCGCCCGCCGCCGAGCCGGCCGCAGCGGAGGCCGCAGCGGCGGAAGGCGCAGCGGAGGGCGCAGCGGCGGGGGCGGAGGCGGGCGGCGCAGGTGGTGGCGCGGTGCGTGCGGACGAGCCTCTCTTGCGGCCGGAGGAGCTGGCTCTGCTGCTTTGCGACGCGGCGCTGCAGCGCAAGCTGGCGGAGGTCGCGTCGCAGCCCGAGGCAGTGCTCGCCTTTCGGGAGGACGCCGTCCTGCTCGGCGTCCTCCTCTCCCTCGCCGAGCAGGGCTCTCCGGCCGGAGGAGGAGGAGGGGGCGGGGCGGCAGGGGGCACCCCGCAGCAGGTGGAAGTGGCGGACTGACAGCCGACAAGACACGCGCGGGGGCTGTGCGGGCTCAGATGCGCTTGGCTGGGCGCGTGCTTTGCATGGTCGGAGAACAGCACGTGGATATGCGCGAGCAGTGTCTCTCCGTCTCTCTCTCACCCGCCCCCCGGGCACCCCGCGCCGGATCGCCTCGATAACGCTCGTTGTATTCCCAAATCCCATGCCATGCAGGTCTTGCAGCAAAGTGGCAGCATGGCTGTATTCACGCAAAGAGTAGAGTGAGAGATCTATGTGCATGACATGTAGTCTGAGGTGGAAAAACGAGTACGTACACTCGCGTCTGACGAGGCGAGCGAGAGGTGAGAGAAGACGCGCGCGCGGTGTAACGTCTGAGCCGCGCGCCGCGGCCGTCACGCGACTCGCGCCTGGTGGTGGTGCGCTGTCCAACTGATGTACACCTACCAGGCGTGCAGATTGCGTGTTAGCTCTCTCGTCCAGCGCGCCTCTCTCTCTCAGCGGGGGTGATGCGCGCGCACCTGCCAACAGAGGGTGACGAGCGAGGTGGTGGCAGGCCGGACTGGCGTCGGGACGAGGCGGAAAGCGAGCAGGTTGTACCTGCCCACACACCGTCAAGGGGAGGAGACGCCAGTCACACCTCGGGACGGCGGAGGGCGAGCCGGCCGGCGAATCTCGTGTTGCAGCGGATGCATCTCTCTCGGATGTCTCTGGTGCATCTCGGGTCGCACGGCAGCCAGACGCGCAACTCGTTGAGGAGGACCGCCGGCATCGTGTCTCGCAAGGCAACCAGCACCTCGGGCAGCTGCTCTCCGCCGATCCTCAGCCGACAGCCGATGGAGAAGGAGTTGCCGACCGTGCCGAGCAGCGCGATGTCTGCCGCCGTCTTGGAGCACACCGCACGCGCCGTCGTGCCGGGCCACCGGGCGTCGAGCACAGCGTACACGCGAGGGTACACGAGCCCTGAAAAGAAGGCGCCGAGGGCGGCGGCGCCTGCAGCTCGCCTCACATCCATGCTGCTGAGCTCCAGGGCTGGCTGCGCAGTCGCTTCCGCGGCCGTGGCAGCGCCAGCCGTGCCTGGCCTTCGCCGCTCGATCGTCTGGGCGATGGCGTCGCCGCACGCGCCGAGCGTTCCGCCGATGAACCCGTGCAGAAGCTGCGGCCGCCTGCGAAGTGAGCGGTCAAGCCACCGGCGCATTGGCTGTCTCACACACACCTATGCCCGCGCGGACCACCGGCGCATTGGCTGTCTCACACACACCTATGCCTGCGCGGACACCAGGGAGGCTGTGCGGTCGGTCCCAGACGGTTTTTTCTTCAGAGCTGCTTCGCCCCGCGGCGCGGGTCCGGGTTCGACCTGGGCGAGCAGTGCGCAGCGCTCTCCTTCGGCAACCCCTTCCCTCTCCGAAATCCCAACAACTCGGAGGAGCGCAGGGCGTGCGTCAAGGAGTTTGCTGAGCTGCTGCGGGCTAGCCCTGCGTTCGCGGCACGCATCCGGCGGGAGCTCGCGGGCCGCTCTCTCGCATGCTGCTGCTCCTCGTGCTCGGACCCGTCGAGGCGGCGCCTCTGCCACGGCCACGTCCTCTTCTACGTGGCCAACTGCTCGGACGACGACTTCGACGCCTTCCTCGAGCCCGGGCCGGACGGCGACGACGATCCCGTGGTGAACGCCACCGCCCTCCACGCCTGCCTCCTTCAGCACGAGGCGCAGGCCTCCGCGCTCGACGACCACTGGCAGCGCTGCTGCGGCGTGTCTGCGGAGGACGGCGCCGTGCAGCTGGCCGACGCCCTCGCCGGAGAGATGCCTGGCAGCGCGGAGGCCTTCGCCAAGGAGGACGAGCGCTACTTCGGCCCGCCGACACGCGACGCCATCGCCTTCGCTGGGGGCGTCCGCGCGCAACTACGGAGCTCGTGGCCCAAGGAGACGCTTCCCGATAACGAGGCGCGCATGCTGCAGTGGGAGGTGACTGACGAGTCGGACGCCACTGGGCGGCGCGAGCGGAAGGCGCGCTTCCAGGCGAACGGAGAGGCCGACCTGACCGCGCCGCCCCGCCAAGGCAAAGGCGTGAAGCCGCCGAGGCTGGTTGTACGCCGCAATGCCGCCGGCCGCGAATACGTCGCGAGCGTGCGCGACGCGAGCTGGCCGCAGCAGTGGCCGGCGGCGCCATGGGGGCGGAGCGGGCGGGCGCGGACTGCTGGACACACAGCACATTGGCCTTTATACGTTTTTCTCGCCCAGTACTATCTATATTCTTTTCCCGTATTCTTTCCGTATTCTTGTCCCAAACAGGGTATAATATGCCAAGAATACAGCTCCAAATCGGGCCTATATTCTCAAATATTCTTTATATTCCCGCCCGCTGAGCGCTGAAAATCGCTGAAAATCGCTTCGAAAAAGAATATAGAATCGGAAGAATAACGTATAAAGCAATAAAGGCCAAACAGCACACAGCTCACAGGCAGGACAGCTCACGAGGTGGCACTGAAGCTTCCATCCCGGCCGTGGTTCGAATCCACATGAGCCGATGGGTGAAAGGGAAGACCCGCCCGAGGTCTGATGCTCACCCATTGAGGAAGTGAGGAACTGCTCAGCCCACCCTGATCCTGCTGAACAAGCAAGCTCCTCTTGTAGCTCGATCGGTCACACCGCCATCGCCGTCGACGTCTCCCTGTGAGATGATGGAGAGGGGGGGACGACACCTCTCGATCTACCCTCAGGGGTCCCTCAGCGGCGTGCACCTCGATGCTGTACCGTGTTTGTTAAGACCCCCCCGGATGAGCACACCAGCGAGGGAGGGCGGGACGGTCGAGGGGTCCCGTACCATGCGGAATCGACCCTATCCAGTGCTCAAGTGCTCACGAGGTGGCACTATGTAGTGGGGTTCTCAGGGACTGACACCGGAGAAGAAGGTGGAGCGCAGGGACGGGGACACAGAACTCACGAACTGATATCCCACCCCGCGCCAGGGGCGGTGGCGCGCGCGAGCGCCGGGGTACTTTGGACCCGCAGTCTGGCAGGCGCCAGCGCAGGCCACAGACCCGCCGGCAGAGCCTTGAGCCGCATCCGCGATCCGCGCCGGCTCTCAGACGGTGCTGACCGCGCCCTCGGAGTGGACCATCGAGTACTCGATGGCTGTCCAGGAGAAGCGGTGCAGCTGCGGCATATTGTCGCAGTGCGGCTCGACAGTGCGGCATATTGTCGCAGTGCGACTTGCGGCACTCCTGCTGCAGCGCGCGCGCGCGGTGGTGAGGAGAGTGCGAGCCCTTGAGCTGCTGGGTCAGTCCATCGCCGGCGCATGCGCCGGCCTTGAGGTGTCCCGACAGCAGCTGGCCCAGGGGCTGTGGCCCTACGCAAAGCACGCAGGAAATTGCCGAGCGTGCCGGGGTCCAGCCGGCCCCGCTCGGGGAGTTGAAGGCGGCCGCCTGTGGTGACAAGGGCTCTCCGGAGAGGCCTCAACGCACCACGCGAGTGGCGGCCGCCACTCCGACGCGGCGCCGGTGGCGCTGCGAGAGTGCGCACCACCACCAAATGCCCGCCCAAGGCACGGACGTTTCTTTCTTCTTAGAATTCTTTTATAGTTTTGGAGCTCCGGGAGATGTTTGGGGGGGCGGCGGCGGCTGGCCGCACGCTATCCACTTGTATCCACGCGTGCTTCTCTCCGCGCGCAAGCGCATGCCGCCGCCGCCGCCGCTCACGCCGCCGATCGCCCCCGCCAGCCGCCCAGCCCTCCCCCACGCCACCCGCCTTCCGCCGCCACCCCCCGCCCCCGCCGTTTTGCCTTCGCCACACCCGCTCGCCGCCACCCTCCCCCTCGCCATCCGCCTCCCGCCGACATGCATGCGCCTCCGCCGTTGCCTTCGCCACCTGCTTGCTCCATCACCCTCGCCCAGGGATCTACAATGCTGTCTTAAGGTCCGACAGGTTCGGCACCGGGCACCGCCTCGGTATACAAAATGCGCCTGCGGGCGGACCCTTACAGATCACAGATCACCTGCTTGCCGCCGCCGCCCTCCACCTACCTCGCCCGCCTCCACCACCCTCGCCCTCCCCCCACTCCCATCGCCGCTCCCGCTTCCGCTGCCCCTCCCGCCGCCACCCTCTCCTTCGCCGTCCCTCGCCTCCGCCGCCCCCCCTCTATTCCACCCCTCGCCTCCCCCGCCACACTCCGAACCACCCGCCGCCCGCCCATGCCAACTTCCGTCGCCCTCCTCCTCCCATCTTCCCGCCCTCCGCCTTCGCCATCCCCCCCCCCCCTGTGCATTCCACCCCACCCGCTCCCTCGGCCCGTCTGGCGCCCATGCATTCCGCCCTCCGCCCTCGCCCTCCGCTCCGCCCTATTGCGCGCCAGTCCCGTGCCTATAGGATTCCTAGAGTGTGAGAGTGTGTGAGTTGAGAGTGAGTACACACACACACACACACACACACACACACACACACACACACACACACACACACACACACACACACACACACACACACACACACACACACACACACACACACACACACACACACACACACACACACACACACACACACACACACACACAACGTCCGCCCTCTCGGGCTGGAAGGAGGTGTGCGAGAAGCGCACCGCGTGTGGGGTGTGTGTGGCCTGGCTGGCGAGTTTTTGGCCCGTCCGTCTGTCTGTGCCGCGTCCTGGGTGCCCCCCCCTCCAACCCATCCGCTAGGTCATGGGCTTGTCTCGCGCGCGCGTGAACAGGGCAGAGACAACGGCTTCTCGCCCACCGCCGTTCTCAAGCTGCGCCGCCTCGCGCGCAAGGTCGCGCGCGGCAGCGTCGACCGCACGGCCTACTCGCCCAAGTACTCGCTTTCTTTTATGTCCCACCATGCAGAGCGCATCTCTCTCTCTGTTGTGCGAGGCGTGAACCGCGCCATTCGCTCTCACCTGGCAACCCTGTCTGCACGTCTCGCGCGCGCGTGAACAGGGCTCCAGGCCCCAAATGACGTGTGAGTGTTAGAGTTGTTTGGTATTGCTAAAAATCTCTCTCTCTCAGAGAGAGAGAGAGAGAGAGATATTTTTAGCAATACCAAACAACTCTAGTTGTTTTGTCACACACATAGTTGAGGTTAGGTAGAAAGGTGAAGAACAGTCTGGCTCGGACGGACACCAACGCGACAAACACCCCAAATGACGTGTGAGTGTTAGAGTTGTTTGGTTGGTATTGCTAAAAATCTCTCTCCCCCAACGCGAGAGAAATCACGACTCTCACAGTGATTTGGGCTCTCTCTAGGTAGGTAGGTAGAAAGGTGAAGAACAGCCAGGCTCGGACTGGACACCAACGCGGTATGGGTGGACGCTAGACAGATGATGACTCTCTCTCCCTCCCAACGACCGAGAAAAAATAAAAAATCGCTTCTTCGATGGCGTCTTACCCGAGTGGCGGGCGCCGAGCGGGTGTGATAGCACACAGCTATCGGCACACCCACGCCATACACACACCCGTATATGCGTGGCAAGGCGAGTCGCAAGGCCGAGGAGCGGGCGCCTCTCGCCACGCCCACTTCCATCTGGGTGCCAGGCGACGATGACGGCGACGGCGACGACGACTTTGCCACCGCAGTCGACGAGGAGTGTTACACGGAGCAGGAGCGGCGTTCGCTCGGGGAGCTCAGAAACCTCTCGTTCGGCGCGCTCGAGCGCATGGTCGAGCGGCTGGGGCTCGAGATTGACCCGGAGTGCGAGAAGGAGGACCTCGTGCAGGCAGTCGCCATTCACGGCGGCGTTGTGCCCAAGCATCGGCCGCCGCTCTCGATGAACCCTTTTGGCGCAAAGCGGTATGGGCGGCGGGAGGCCGGTGTGTGGCGCCACCGCTGCTTCGCCGCCTCCCTCCTCCTCTTCCTCGCCGCCTTCTTCTTCTTCGTCCGCTCGCTGCCGCCCGCCTCGCCTCCGGAGCCCGCCTCCTTTGCCGACCGGCCCGCCTCAGGACCGGCCTCAGGCAGGACTGCTGGCGGCGGCGGCGAGCAGGGGGAGGAGGTCGACGGCGTCTCCCCCGCGGCGTTGAGTGGCTTGGAGGATGAGGAGCGGGAGCGGGAGTGGGAGGGGGGCGGGGGGGGGCGCCCCTGCATCGCACCCGAGCTCAGCGCGAGAGTCAACCTGAGGTGCGACCACTCACCGCACTCACAGCCTGACCCTGACCCAGGACCCTGACCCTGACCCTGACCCTGACCCTGGCCCTGGCCCTGACCGCCTCACCGCCTCACACACACCCGGCTGGCCACAGCCGCTCGGACACAACGCCCTTCCTCTCCCTTCTCAGCCCCGCACCACGTGCGACGCCTCGCCCCTCCGACGCCTCTCCTCGCCCCATAGGTCCCTCGACCCTCCCGAGCGCTGCTCCTCGCCCGAGCGGAACCGGAACCCGCTCCGCTGTACCGCCGCCTACGTCACCGCCTCGCCCTCTGTCGCCCGACGCCAGATGCGGAACAGAAGCGGAACTCCGCATGGGAAGTAGCGCACCCAAAACGCGATCTCGAGACACTCTCGAGACACCCCTCTTTCACGCGGCGCAACACCGCGTGCCCGCATCTCCACCGCCTCTCCGCCCCGCCCCACAGGTCGCGTTCGCGTGCGCCTACACCCTCGACGGCGACGACGAGGCGGACACGACTTGCTTCGAAGACCGCACGCCAATACCCTGCGCCACGCAGCCGCCGCACCCAACCCCGCCGCCGCCGTCGGCGGTACCACCACCAACAGCTCCTCCCGCTTCGCCCTCTCTGCCGACGTCGCCACCACACCCGCCGTCGCCCCCGCCCACCCTGCCGCCGCCGCTGCCGTCGCCCTCGCTGCCGCCCTGCACGCCGCCGGGGCTGGACAAGTTCGGGGGCGAGCGCGCGCGGGCGGGTGAGCCTCTCTAGTGCGCCTCTAGTGCGCCTCTAGTGCGCCTCTAGTGCGCCTCTAGTGCGCCTCTAGTAATGGCGAGCCCGAGGACGTGCTGCCGCGACGTATGTGTGCACTCTCTCGAGGACGGGCTGCCGCGACGTATGTGCGCACTCTCTCGACTCGAGAGAGCGTGTGATTTGTGCACCCACCTGCTACGCTGCTAGGGCTGAGCTGCTGCGACCTCGAGTGCCTCGAGGACCGCCCTGCCGACGACCC
The DNA here is from genome assembly GCF_000372725.1 of Emiliania huxleyi CCMP1516. Lineage (NCBI taxonomy): Eukaryota > Haptophyta > Isochrysidales > Noelaerhabdaceae > Emiliania > Emiliania huxleyi. The sequence continues at coordinate 212,646 of NW_005200881.1, read as the reverse complement.
GGACGCGTCAGCCTACCCCCAGGTCGTGATGCAGTAGTAGTGGGCAACGCTAAGATACAATTATAATTATACGCGTCAACCTACCCCCCCAGGTCGTGATGTGCCGCGCTCGCACTTGCGGGTCCATCGACCCGCCCTCGCCGCCTTCGCCGCCGCCGGCCCCCCCGCCGCCCCCTCCGGCGGCGCCTCCTCGCCCGCCGCCGCCCCCTCCGTCGCCGCCCGACTGCAGCGCGGGCGTGTGCGCGGGCAGCGAGGACGAGACGTGCTACTCCGAGCCCCGCTGCGACTCACACAGTTGCGTGTGCTCAGCACTGTGCCCTTCAGTGCCTAGCGCAGTGCACTGTGGACAGACTCGCCCCCTTTGAGTACCCTTTGAGTACCCTTCGAGCACCCATGTGCCGCGTGCTCTGCATCTCGCTGCGTCTCTGACCCCTCCCGCACCCTCACAGGCGCCGAGCTCCGCGACCGCAACTCGCAGTCCGTCCCGATGCTCGCGTGCACCGCGGGGGGTGGAACCGAGTGCCGCTCCTGCTACGTCGGCGAGTCGTACCCCCTCGCCAAGTCCCGCCCTCCGACCGCCCTCTCGGCGCGGTGGCAGGACTGCCCGCCCGGCACGGTCTGGAGGCCCCTCGCGACAGTCTTGCGGGAGAGGCCTCCGCCAGAGGCGCCTCCCCCTCCGGCGGCGCCTCCTCGCCCACCGCCGCGGCCGCCGGTGCCCGACTGCAGCGCGGGCGTGTGCACGGGCAGCGTGGACGAGACGTGCTACTACGAGCCCCGCTGCGCAGACTCCCCCATGGCGGGGTGCAACGCCGGCGGCAAGCCGACCTGCCGCTTTTGCGGCTTTGGCGGCTTTGCGTCCATCCCGTGCCCGCCGCCGCTGTAGAGGGGATTGGGGATGAACTCGCACACCGGGGATGAACTCGCAGGAATTGGACCTTTCTGCGAGTGGCGTCACCGGTGTGTGTGCGGGGCGGGTCGCCCTCGCCGCTGCCCTGGGGTAGCACGCGGGGATACACTCACACACGTCCGGTTCCTCGCCGCCCGGGGGATGCAGCATGCATGCACTGTATGTGTGTAGATGTGTGTGGCCACTCTGTTCTTCTTCTCCTAAGCTGTGAGCTCACCAGCTAGAGCTCACACGCAGTGTTCTGAGACTGTCGTGGCTGAGTGGCGCGAAAGCGATTTTTTCATCGGCGCCTCAACCTGGCAGCGGCCTTCTCTTCCCCACACCGCGGAGCTCGTTCAATGAAAGCACTCTTCCTCACGATCGGCTTCCTCGCGCTCGGCGCCGCCGAGTGGAGCACAGAGGAGCTGCGGGAGAAATCCGACACCGTGCCTTTCTTCGAGGACTGCTGGGACGCGTGCGGCGGCGTCGCGGGCCCGTGCAAGGCGCGTGGGCTCAGTCGCTTGGATAGGCGGTCCGATCTATGGAATACGGGCTGCTTGAGCCTAGGCGTGCGGCACAGACAAGGCCTGCTGCAAGACGCCAGGGTGGTTCGAGAATTTGGACTTTGACAGTGCCGAGGACGTGCCGAACGGCTGCCCGAGGTCGGCTTGCGAGAGCTACCACTGCTGCGTCGATGCGGTGCGCACCCCGCGGCGCCATTGTGAGCCCAACACTGCGCGCCTCACGCGCAACTCGTGTTCCGCAGGTGCCCTTCCCCCCGTCGCCGCCGCCTCCGCCGCCCTCGCCGCCGCCGCCGCCGCCGCCGCCGCCGCCCCCACCTCCTCCTCCGACGCCGCCTCCGACGCCGCCACCCTCCCCTTCCCCGCCTCCCTCGCCGCCACCCCCTTCGATGCCGCCGCCGTCGCCGCCCCCGCCGCCGTCGCCGCCCCCGCCGCCGCCGCCCCCTCCTCCTCCGCCGCCGCCGCCCTCGACCCCGCCGCCCTCGCCCCCCCCTCCGTCGACCCCGCCGCCGCTGCCGCCCGCGGCCCCGCCGTCGGCGAACTTCCTCGCGACCAACCAGGAGCGCGCCGTGGCGCTCGGCGCGGCAGGCGTCGCTGGCGGCGCACTCTACCTGGCGCGCGTCACACATGCAATCTCTCTCTCTCTCTCTCACGCGCACACGCACACAAGTACGCACACCATGACGCACACGCACACACACGCACCGTCTCCTCGGACCCCCTCCCCCCCCTCCCGCCTCCCCCTCCCCCTGACCCTGAACTTGCTCGGGCGCAGGTGACGCGTGGCGGGCGCCCGTCGCCGCTCGTGTGAGAGGCCTAGAAGGGGGGAGGTTGCTGCAAGCGAGGTTAAAACTGGCGGGAGAGCCGCGGGCCTGGCGTGGGAGAGCAAGCCGGGCCGCCCTTACCTCGCGCCGCCCATGCCCCATGGAGGGCGCGGGCGTGTATTAGTTGGGAGACGCCGCGAGAGGACGAAGACAGGGGGGTTACCCTCGACGCACGACGGCGTTCTCACCGAGAGAGAGTGGTGAGTGAGTCAGGAGGGTGATAAGACTATGAGAAGTCAGCGCCCTGCGGGCCGCGCTGCCGATATGCCTGGGGTGCGTGCAGTTATTACCTCACAAACACAAAAGAACCCACACAGGGACCAGACAGGAGGATCACTCACGCGCACGGACCACAGTCGAGAATGGACAGAAAGAAACTCAGTGCGCTGGGGAGAAGAAGACTCTCTGTAGATGCAAACAATAGGACGAACGCAGTTTCTTTTCTCCGATGACGCCGAGGCGCGCGACTCTCTTTTTTTTGGCCCGCGCCAGAGTCACCCCAACGCGGGCCAAAGAGAGGACGCCACAACGCCGCGCTGCCGCCGCCAGCGTGCGCGGTCAAGCCGTATAGCACAGCATGGACGTGATCGAGGATGACGATTTCGACCTCGACGAGATGCTCGGCGTCGAGACCGCCGAGGAGCCGGCGCCGAGCGACCAACCGCCCGACCCACGCCGGCACCGCGTGGTGTGCAAGCACTGGTTGCGAGGGCTGTGCAAGCGCGGCGACGACTGCGACTTCCTCCACGTGTACGACCCGGCCCGCATGCCGCAGTGTCTGTGCGTCGCCCGCCCAGCCCACGCGTTTGCCCGCGCTTGCGCCACCTGCCCACACCGCCCGCCACATACACGCCACCGGCTGCTCGCTGTCTCGGTGCCAGCGCGTGTTCTCACCCTGCCGGCTGGTGCCCGCAGCTTCTTCCAGCACTACGGCGAGTGCACCAACAAGGACTGCATCTTTCTGCACACTCGCACAGAGGAGAAGGCCCGGCCAGGCAGATGCGGACACACGCCTCCCTAGCTCTGAGTCGGAGCCGCCGAGCCGCGAAGCACGCCGTACAGTCCGGAGCGGTCCCGGCCTAACGCGCCAGGGGCCCATCGCTTGGGGGCCGATATCTCTGGGGCGGGCCAGCTGACGAGCGCCCCCTCGCGGCAGGTGTCCGACTGCCCTTGGTACGACCGCGGCTTCTGCAAGCACGGCCCGCGCTGCAGGAACCGGCACACGCGGAAGACGGTCTGTGTTCACTACCTCGCCGGTGCCCCGCCCCTTCGTCCCCTCCGCCCCTCGCCCTCGGACCATCTGCCGTGCCCCTCGGCCCCCTCTCTCGACCGCCTCCGCCTCTCAACTCCCGCCCTCCTCCCCTCACCCCTGCCTCCCCGCAGGCTTCTGCCCCAACGGGCCCGACTGCAAGTTTGCGCACCCGCAGTTTGCGCTGCCAGTCCTCACGCCGCGCAACGAAGGCCCAACGTACGGAGGCACGGGCGCCGGCATCGGAGGAGGCGGCGACGCGGCGGCGGGCGGCGGCGGCGGCGGCGGCGGCGGCGGCGGCGGCGGCGGCGGCGGCGGCGATCTCAGTGGCGCGCGCGACTTCGCCTCGGTGACTTGCTTCAAGTGCTGGGAGAAGGGGCACTACGCGAACCGCTGCCCCAACGGGAGGCGCGAGAACCCGCAGCCGGCCGGGCAGGGCGGCGGCGGCGCGCCTCAGCCGGGCGAGAATGGCAACTGGCTCTGCCCGGCTTGCTCCAACGTCAACTTCCCTATGAGAATCGTGTGCAACCGGTGCAAGGCTCCGCGGCCGGACAGACAGGCGGGGGGCCTAGGCGGAGGGGGAGGGGGGCCTGGCGGCGCCGGCGCCGGCGGCGCGTTCGCCGGCGGGCAGCAGTCGCAGCAGATGTTGCAGCTGATGAACAGCATGATGCAGCAGCAGCAGGGGTTCATGTAGCGTACAATAGAGATCAAAATAGCATGTCATCTCGCGCATTTTAAGCTCCTCTGATGTTGTGTGTGACGGCTCACGCAAACTTTTTTTGCTCGCACACGGCAGGTGCGGGCACACACACGACACAGATCACAGTTGACTGTTGAGGCCTGAGCCTGTGCCTGAGGACATGCTGACAGAGCTTAGATCTACCCTCTTATACACACACTTGGCCGCCCTTGTAAGGCTGGAAGAACTCCAACGGGTTCTGCCCGGCGGCGAGACCGATAGTCTGGCTGTCGTCGATGTGGTTGGACGGGTCTGCAATGTATCGCCGCACCTCCTCGCGGTCTTCTCGGGTGTAGAAGCCCGGCTGCGGCGGCTCCACTTTGGTCATGTAGCAGCAGAAAAGGAAGGATATGCCCTCACCGGTGTACCACTGCCAATGCTGAGTGCTGTCCCATACACCCTTGAAAGGAATGGCCCGTCCTTTCACGACGACGATCCAGTAGAGAAGCAGGTATACGGCAGTGAAGACTCCGAAAGGGAGCACGAGCGGAAGGACGGAGCCGTCCATTTACCGTACTGTCGCGGCCTAACGTCTGCCCAGGTTAATCGGGACACGACCCCGGCGTGAACACAATAACTAATCCGCTCGGACAGTCGCGCACCGCACCGGGACGTGCGACTGTCTCTGTTTGATGATGTAGTGTAATAAAGCCCTTATTTTATGCCGATATCTTCTCCCCCGGACCGCCCGTCCGGCACCGCTCCGGGACGCACGCCGGTGAAGCACCAGCAAGCTGCGGTACGGCTGGCATCGCCTCCCCTGGCTTAGTTAGTTAGCTATATTAAAAAACTGAATGAAGAAGGAAGGAAGTGAGATTGAGAGAGATATTGGCAGAGCACCGGGATCTACCGGGACGCGGGCGGGCGATCTGAGGTCCAACTAGGAAATGGAGGGGATTCAGCTGAGCAGCCCCCGAACCACCAACGAGCTCTCGCACCCACCCCCACCTTCTTTGCCTGTGGGTGGGTGCCTGGGCGCTTGGGACCTCTCTCTCTCCTTACTAACTAGTAGCCAGCACCTCGCCGTCGGTCGGTGTGCACAAGTGTGAGTGAGTGGGTCCAAAAAGCCATGCTTCTTCCTGTCCCGTTGATGGGGCACCCATCCAGGGGTCACGAGTGAGTACACCAGGGGTCACGCCCCCCTGGAACAACCGTACGCTCCCGCACCATCTCCATTGCTTGGTTTTACGACCTTGCCACCACCGGGAGGCGGCCAGGGCTTCATAGACTCGGTCGAAAGACCCCAGATTGGCATCCATGCCTCTCTGGACAGGGTGGCCCGCCACAAGGACCCCAGGAATTGCGACTCGCCGCTTTCCTCCCGCTGTGATTCTGTGTGAGCTCTGTGTCTTGTTTTGCCAACACTACACCTACAACCAGGGGTCACGGAGCACCCCCTACCTCTCACGGTCTCGGGCACCGCACCCCGTGCTGCCACAAAGCACAATGTGCTGCCACAAAGCACCACTAGCGATTTCGCGCGGAGGGCGTAGTGAAGTGCTGGGGCGCTCACTGTGTTTTATTCGGGTGGGGATCCATCAGTGGTAAGCGGCTTTAGTCACAGATCCAAGCTCAGACGTCACACCAACACCACAAACACGCTCACTTCGCCGCTGCTGTAGATGCTTAGGGTACCCCTAGGGTTCTGAGGGCCGGATTGTTTTAAGACCTTTTAAGAAATGAGGAGATTTGGGGGCTCAAATTGTCATTTAAGAGATTGCAGGCACGGGGGGTCCCTCTTTTAAGACCGTTTAAGAAATCGGCCTCACCGACATGCGTCGCTGGGTTCCGCGCCGGTTTCTCCAATACTGCCGTTATTAGGCACGAACCCGCCACTGAAGACACATCTGTAAGTCTGGTGCACTGGCGGGAGCCATACTCGCATAGGGGACGCGTGCCAGCTGACTGTAGCCAGCTTCCCGGCCTCCGGCGTGTCTACCGGGAGCCTCCCGGACCATCGACCTCGGGAGCTCTCCCGCACCGTTTAAGCGTTTAAGACCGTTTAAGGAATCGGCGGCCCAGCAGCTCTTAAAACCTGCCATGGCAGGTTTTAAGCCGTTTAAGCCGCAGGCACCCCAGGGCCCACCCTTTTAAGCCTAGGGGTACCCTAAGTGTAGATGGGCCTCCGGGGGCCCATGCTACGTCGAAGCACAGACCCGATCTCGGCACTTACGGGCTGCCACGCGCCCGCGCGCGGCGCGGGCCGCACCGCCCATGCCCCCGGGTCATCGACCCCGCCTCTCGGCCCTCTCGGCCCTCAGGAGCGTGCGGGAGACCGGCGAGGGGCGCGCCGCGTGCCGCCTGCAGAGCCGCCAGAGGCATTGTCGCCTCCGCTGGCGGGGTTCCCGCGCGCCCGCCCGCGCCCGCGCCCGCCCACGCCGCGCCCGCGGGCTCCGGATGCGCCGCCCTCCTTCTCCTTCTTCTCGATGGCAGTCCACGCGTGCTTGTCGACGGGTCGGCGGCGTGGTCGAGGGGAAGGTCGCCGGCGGCCGCAACTCTGCCGCCGTCGCTCCGCCGGCTCTGACCGAGTATCGGGCGTTGAGGCTCGGCGGCGCAAAGCGGGTCTGGCGCATCCATCGCCACAGCCTCGCGGCCGCGGTCGTGGCACACCTGGTGGCGGCTCTCGGGGCCGTCTCTACGGCGCTCGACACCGTGTGAGGTCGCCGGCGGCCGCACCTTTGCCGCCGTCGCTCCGCCGGCTCTAACCGAGTATCGGGCGTTGAGGGCGGCGGCGCAAAGCGGGTCTGGTGCGCCACGGCCACCACCCTTGCCACCGCCCTTGCCGCCGCCCTTGCCACCCTTTGCCGCCTTGCCTCCGCCGCGGGCGGCGGTGGGAGCGGCCTGCTGGGCTCGCATGTTGTCCGTGGCTGTGGACGGGCACGTGGAACGTCAATTCATGTTCTAACGGCCTCCGTCCGGGATTCAAACAAAAAATAGGGCCCTCTCGCAACCCCTCCGACCCCCCGGGCCCGTGGGCGTCGAAGAGGCGTGAGTCTGTCAGTAAGCGCGGGTTAGCCGTGGGTTCCACCGGGTTAAGCCACACTAACCCAGCACGGGTCAGCACGGGTTAGAACGGGTTACCATAACCCGACGCTAACCCGCGCTTACCGATACGCGATAGACTCACTCCATACACGCTCAACTTACCGATAACGGCGTTGCCGCGGAGAGCACCAAGGGGCAAGGTGCAGCCAAGCCGTCCGAGGGAGAGACTAACCCGGGTTAGCGCCGGGTTAGTCTCGGGTTACCATAACCCATGCTGACGTATGCCCCCCAGCCGCATGGGTTAGTGCCGGGTTAGTGCCGGGTTAGTGCCGGGTTAGTGCCGGGTTAGTGCCGGGTTATGGTAACCCATTCTGACCCGTGCTAACCCGTGCCGGGTTAGTGAGCACTAACCCGCGCTAACCCGCCTTAGCGAAAGACTCACAGAGGCTCTCTCGGGGGGCCGATCTGAGTCATGCTACCACGAAGCACACTGTGCTCGTCGAAGCACCGGGCCCGAGTCCGCTCAGCGATCTATTGACAATCCAGTGGTGATCTGGCTTGGTCGGCCGGATGTTCGTGCGTGTCGCTCCGCGATGTCCCGCGGCGCGTTGTCCCGTGGCAGGGCCGCGACGTGTCCTGCGAGCAGCCTCCACCGCCGTCGTCCGCCCGCAGCACGACCTCGGCGGCAAGAGCAGTCTGCTCGAGACCTCCATCCCTGCCGACGTGCCGCTGCAGGCATGGGAGGTTGAGGCGCACGCGCTGTACGCGTGCCTAGCCAAGAATGGTCTCTTCTCCACCGACGAGACGCGGCGCACCATCGAAGCCTTCGCCGCCGAGGCGTACTCGGACTGGGGCTACTATGAGAAATTCAGCGCAGCCTCCGCACTTCTGCTCCGGGAGAAGGGCCATCTCGGCGCGGGCGAGCTCGAGGCGGAGATCTACGGCGAGATGCAGTCGGGAGAGGGGCGCGCCTTTGTGGTGGGCGAGGCGGTGAGGGTGCGGGAGGAGGACTCGCACCGCACCTCGTGGAGGCTGGCACCGCACCACCACGCCGGATGGCCCGAGCCTCCGGCGGATCCTGCTTCGACCCTTGTAGGAGGCCGCACCTCCGCACGCCAGGGTACCTGTTCGGAGCCGCCGGCGTGGTCGAGCGCTGCATGGGCGAGTTCGCAGACCCGTCGCTCCTCGCGTACGGCGTCCACGACGCGCCCGCGCTGCCGCTCTACCGAGTGAGCTTCCGGCTCGGAGAGCTGTGGAGTGAGGCGGAGGCGGAGGAGGCGGACACCTCTGTCACGGTCGACTTGTACAGCACGTGGCTCGAGGAGCCGGCCGTGCAGCCCTCGGCGGCGGGTGGCGAGGAGGGCGGCGAGGAGGGCGGCGAGGAGGGCGTCGTGGTTCACGCGCCGGGCTGCCGCCCTGCACCGCAGCAGCAGCGGAGGCGCGAGGACAGCCATGAGCACGGCCACTCCCACGGCAGCAGGCGGCAGGTTGAGAGGGCGGCCTGCGAGGCGGAGGGACATCCTCGGCCCGGCTCCGCCGTCCACGAGGCGCTCCGTCGCCTCGCCGTGGCCAAGGGCCTCGTCTCGGCGTCGCAGCTCCGCCAGACCGTCGAGAGCCTCGAGACGGCGCGCTACAAGCTGCGCTTCAAGCTGCTCGTCGCCGCGCTGAGCAGAGACGTGCTCACGCCTGCCGGGCGTGCAAGCAGGCGCACCAAACCCTGCTCGGCGCGACGCTCGTGGCGACTGCGTGGACCGACGAGGCCTTCAAGCGGCGGCTGCTCGAAGACGCCAACGCGGCGGCTCCAGCGCTCGCACGTTCTCCGCCGCGAAGCCGGACCTCCCCCGAGCCTTCTCTGCGCTTCCCCGTCAGGCGGCCGCAGAGCTAGGCATCTCCGCGTCCAACCCGAACGCGCCGACGCAGGTCGTCGTGGTCGAGAACGATGCCGCCACACACAATTTGGTCGTGTGCACGCTCTGCTCCTGCTACCCCGCTTCGCTCCTCGGACCCGCGCCGACGTGGTACAAGTCGGCCGCCTTCCGCGCGCGCGCGGTGCCGTCGACCTGGCCACGCCCCTCCTCGAGAGCGGCACCTCACGTCCGCGACACGTCCGCGACGCGTCTGCAGGTGCGCCGGCCGCGCAGGCTTCTCGCGGAGGGCTTCGGGCTGCGCCTCCCTAGAAGCACGCGGCACTCGCGCCACCGGCCGCGTCGCCCCAGCCCTCAGCCACGCCTCGCGAAGCTTCGGGTGCCTCTGTCTCGGCCATAGGCTCGCCGTGCACGACGCGACCGCGGACCTGCGCTTCCTCGTCCTGCCGGCGCGGCCCGAGGGGACCGACGGCTGGTCGGCGGAGCAGCTCGCCACCCTCGTGACACGAGACGCGATGATCGGCACCGCGGTGTGTGAGGTTGGGTGACGGGTTGGGGCATGGGCCGGGGGGGAGATATAGCGCTGAGCGCGCGGGTGGCGGCTGGCGGGAGCCTGGAGACGAGTTAAAGCAGAAAGGGGCGATTTTTTGCACCCCACATCCAAGCCGTATACATCCTTTTTACAAAACGTCAGGGGCGGCGACCCCCCCATCTACAGATGATATGCGCATCTCCTAGATGCCAAACGCCATCTAGGATGCGTTTTCCATCTAAGGACACCGGGTGTCTCCGCGAGAAGATTTAAGCAGCTCGCCACCCTCGTGACACGAGACGCGATGATCGGCACCGCGGTGTGTGAGGTTGGGTGACGGGTTGGGGCATGGGCCGGGGGGGAGATATAGCGCTGAGCGCGCGGGTGGCGGCTGGCGGGAGCCTGGAGACGAGTTAAAGCAGAAAGGGGCGATTTTTTGCACCCCACATCCAAGCCGTATACATCCTTTTTACAAAACGTCAGGGGCGGCGACCCCCCCATCTACAGATGATATGCGCATCTCCTAGATGCCAAACGCCATCTAGGATGCGTTTTCCATCTAAGGACACCGGGTGTCTCCACTATGATTGGGTTCTCCGCGAGAAGATTTAATCATCTTTAGATGGTGCCCTGCGTCTTTTGATACCTCTAGCCCGTGACATCTTGAGCACTTGAGCACTGGATAGGGTCGATTCCGCGTGGTACGGGACCCCTCGATCGTCTCGCCCACCCTCACTGGAGTGTTCATTGGGGGGGGGGGGTCATAAGCTCATAACAAACACGGTACAGGATCGAGGTGCACGCGTGACATCTCAGATACTGCAGTCGTCTTCAGACGCACAACGGCACAAGCGTGCCGAGATGATACCCTCATCTTGGGTTAGTCCATGCATCCCAGGATGCAATGTGGCATCTGAGGATGCGCAATGCATCTCAGGAACATGAGCGCGTTGTCGGATTTTCCCAATATTTTCGCTCGACAGTGTCGGCGGTTTTTTGCCGAACCCGAACCCGAATTAAAAACCAGTCTTGCATATACAACCGCAACCGGGGTCCATGCAGTAAAGTCAGCATTAGCACAAGGGCTAAGAAAGTGCCCCCCCACCATCACTCACTGGCTCCCAGTTCCATATCACCATCAGTAGTATTCCAACAGTCAGACGACAGAGTAGTCACATCTCACTTAGCATAGCAACTGAAATTAGCATAGATTCATAGTCTCCACTCCAACTCGTTGATCCAAGGGCTCACACGCCGCTCAAGTCTTTATATTTAACTTTCTAATTAGATGCCGAGCATCTTTTGGGATGCGAAGCACATTGTGCTTCGCATCCCAAAAGATGCGATCTTCAGATGATTCGAGCATCCCAGGATGCTCCGGCATCTTAGTTGAAAAAACCATCTAGAGATGCTCTAGGCAAGACAGTGTGCTTCCTAAGTAGGGCGTATCTTAGATGCATATTATCTCAAGATGCGCATATATGCCATATCATCTGTAGATGCAAGATGGGGGGTTCGCCGCCCCCAACGTCATTCATTTATGAATATCCAACGAAGAATCCACGTCGAAGACTTAGGAAAGAGAGACTCCTACTGCAGACACACGCTCGCTGTGTTTTAGTGACTCAGTTTTGCTCTCGCAGCTCACGGCAGACTCAGTCTCAGAGTCAGAGCTCCCCCGGCCGCACCCGCGCACCCCGCAGCTTTTCAATGTGCACCGAGACCCCAGAAACGCAAGAGCCATGCCATGCACCGATCATGTGCGCGGTATGCGTGCGGGAGAGCAAGCCCTTCGCCTCAGAGCGTGCCCTCACGAATCGCCTGGAACTCGGCTCCCAGGGCGTGGATCTGGCCTGGCTCTTCTCCGGTGCAGCGGCCCTTGCCCGCGGTCGTTGCGCTCGGGTCCAGTGGGTTTTCGCCGTGCTGTCCCAGGGTGAGCGCCACGTTGGGGACGTTGGCAGTGAAGCCGAGGGAGAGGAACCGTCCCAGCGTGATGGGGTCCCACACCGGCAGCCCGGTGCCGACCTTTATTGCCCACGCGAACCCGCCTGCCTCGGTGCATTCGATCAGCCACGCGGCAATTTGCGGATTCTTCTCTTGCACCTTCTGGCAGTACGCCGCGATCTGAACCGCGATGTCGCGCCGGTCATTCACGGCGTCCGCACCCTGTGCATCCAGCGCATGCTTGAAGTCTTTCACCTCATCGAGGCCGACGACCTGTTCGGTGAGGGAGCGGAGTGAACGTCCCAGCTTCAGGCTCGCGCGCTGGCGTGGAAAGGGGCAGGGCACCTTGAAGCGGGGGTCGGAGAAGTTAATCATGATGCCAGATGGGTCCTCTGCGGCTGGGACGCTGCGCGAGCGCTGCCCGCCGTCCTCCTTCTGTTGGTCCTCGATGACGATGGGGAGCTTTTTCTGCACCGCCTGAAGGGACTTCTCGCTCGCCGTCAGTATCCCAATCTGTCCGCCCGATGGGATGGTGGCGAGGAGCGGCAGCGCGAGGACGAGCGAGGACATCATGACGGGACACTTGCGCCCGTACTTCTTCTGGGCGTAGTCTTGCGCATAGTCGCGCACCATCACTTGCCAGTACACGAGGAAGCCGCAGTCACCGACGATAAAGTCTGCGCCGTTGTCGATGAGCTGCCGGACCGCCCGCTCGAGCAGCTCCTTTCCAGTGGCGTCTAGTTTGTCGCCTGCCTTGGCCTTTGCGAACGTGAGCCCCTCAGCAGTTGCCGAGATGATCCGGAAGTCAAAGGAGCGCGGGTCCAGGATGTCGCCGAGGTTGGTTTGATACTCGTAGTCGATGCGGAGCACGCCCATCGTCACCTGTGGGAGCAAGTAGGGAGCATTGTCTGTGTTGCACGGGGTGGGGTGCAACCGAAACCCCCTCGCCCAAGACGTCGTGTACGGTGCCGATCGTGCGCATCTCTCTCTCTCTTCTTCTTCTCTCTCTCTTGGCACCTGTCGAATGCCGGCAAAGGCCTTGACCGTCGCCATGCCGTCCACCGTGTCGAAGTGGACCTGCGGCTCGTGATGCGGGTGGCTGGTGCAGTTCCCCATGCTCCCCGTGCAAATATAGCGAGAGGCGACGGCGCCCACTTGGGCACTGATTCCCCCGCCTCATTTCACGTTTCTCCTTCGTTTCGTTTCGGCTGGGGGTATTTCACAGCTCGTGAAGAGCCGGCTTGCATGTCTGACTGTCACTGCGATTTCGGCCCGGGATTGTGCTTTTAGAAGAGCCGACGAGAGTCGTCTGTGACACACAGTGTGTGGCTCTTTTTTTCTCGCGCGTTTATGCGGTGCCATTTTATGGGTTAATTTTATTATATAATTACTAAAAACAAGAATCTGTTACATCGATCATCGCCTCCTCGAATCACAAAAGAGATTTTCACGTATAGTAGTACGAGTGCAGAAAGTGGATGTAGGGGAAGCCCATCTCCTGGGCCACTCTCTCGCATTGCTCCACGCGCAGCGCGCCCGCGCCCTCGAAGACGGGCGAGGTGGACGAAGCGAGCATGCGGAAGGCCTCCTCGGGCGGCGCCGCCTGCGGCCGGGGTCGACAAACGCTCGAGGAGGAAGGCTCTGCTAGAAGGCTGCTGGGCTTGCCGAGAGTGCAGAGGTGGTGAGGCCGGCCCGATCTCGGTCGCGCGCGTCCGCCCCTCCCCCGCCCCTCTCCCGCCTCCCCTTGGCTACAGCCCACCGGCTCAAAGTCCAACACCTCGTACGAGAGCAGCGGGCTCCGCTCTCCGTCTGGAGAGGAGGGATCGACGATGTGTGTGGTCAGCCGGACGGGCGCTCCGCCGTCGCGCTCCACGAGCAGCTCGACCACCTCCTCGCCGTGGTCCTCGCGCCACCGCTCGCACCGCCGGCCTCGCGCCATCTCGTCTCCCACGAGCCTCATCGCCTCCGGCCACCGCGGCATCGGCATCGCCTCGCGCAGCCGTGACTTTTGGCACGCCTTCTCGCCGCCCAGCTCGAGCACGCTCCACTCGAACTGCAGGTCGTATCGTCGCACGAACGCCTTTGGAGGCTCGTGCGGAGCCACGCCGTCGTAATCGACGCGAGAGCGCCGCGCCGGAAAGTCGTAGTAGACGGTGAGCTGGCGCGTGCGCGGCGGGTAGTCGTCGGTGGCGTTGAGCTGGTGCGCAGTCGTTACGATGCGTGCCGAGAACTGGAGCGGCGGCGGCGGCAGCGAGCGGCTGCTGGTGGCGAGCGCGAGGAGCGCGGACAACATCACAGCGACTTAGCGAAACAACACACTCTCTCCCACACTACTCGGCACGCCACCGGCTGCGAGCTTGTCGCTATCCCTTGTCAGGAGCGCAACCCTGTCAGCGTCGCTCGAGGTCGGTATGCCGCTGATCACGGGTGGCGGATACGCCCGGTTTCTTTTTGTTTCGCGCCAACTGGGCATGCCTTGACGCTCTTCCTTTGCCTTGACCTGCCCAGCCCATCGAGAGGTTCTTTTGGGCTCAACCAGGTTTTCCGGAAAACAAAAAGGAAAACAGAGGGTCCCCAGCACTTTGCGTTTCCGGAAATTTCCAGGGAAAACAGAGGGTGTTTGGTGCTCCATTCTGGAAACTCGCGAGTTTCCCTGAGTCTGAGAGCTGGTCTGGGGCAAAATCTGAGGCAAAATTGAGGAAATCGACAAAATACCCAGGCGGTCGCAGGGTAATTTCCAGGTATACACGGGTTCTCCCTGAGGGAGGGTGTAGAGGATGTAGAGTGTAGAGCGCTGTAGAGCTGTAGAGATGTAGAGCGCTCTGGAGCGCTGTAGAGCTGTAGAGCTCTACATCGGCTGCGTGACGAACTGCCTCCGTTGTAGAGCGATGTAGAGCGCGATTTTGTTGTAGAGTTTGTTGTAGAGGCTCTACAGCCAAACCGCCGGGAAGGCAGTGACTCAAAGAGGTCGAGTCGCACTAATGGGGTGTCTCCGAGCTTACTGGAGCTCTGATGGACGGCCCTGACTATCCCTGACACACAGAGAGTCACTCTGACGGCACACAACACCCTATAACTGCGTCATGACCAGCCTGCCATGCGTCGCCGGTGCCGCATTCGTCGCTGTGCTTCTTTAGCAGGCGGTGGACTGTCGGCTGCGAGGACGGTCGCATTTGCGCGAGGCGAGGCGAGCATTTAGACGCGTTGCATGCGCCATGACTCGCGCCAGCGCGTGCGGGAGCTCCTGGCTGAGCGTTGAGTCCCAGCGAGTTGCGCTGGCCACGATCGCTACGCCGAGCCGAGCTGACGCGCCGAGGCGCCGGCCAGTCGCAGCCGCGAGGCATGCCACAGCAGCAGAGGCACCTGCCACCCATTGGGCGGGCAGACAGAAGGCCAGGGCAGCACTGGCTAGTGCAACGCGCCTCATGTCGGAGAGCGACCGTGCCTCGTTCGCCGCTTATGATGTAGAGTTTGTTGTAGAGATTTCACGTTGTAGAGCGCCTCTACATCGCTCTACAACGGAGGCAGTTCGTCACGCGGTGGATGTAGAGCTCTACAGCTCTACATTGCTCTACAGCGCTCCAGAGCGCTCTACATCTCTACAGCTCTACAGCGCTCTACACTCCTACATACATCCTCTACACCCTCCCTCAGGGTTCTCCGCGAAATTCCCGGCATTTTGCCGATTTGACCTAAAATTTGGCTGATTTTGGGCCCAAACCAGCCTCAGACTCGGCTCAGAGCCAAAAATTTGACGATTTCCACGCAGTTTTCCCGGGAAATAGAGAGGAAAAGAGAGGGTGCTGTAGAGAAAAAAGGAAAGGAAAACAGACGGGGTGCGAGAGGCAAACCTGGTTGAGCCCAAAGGTTCTTCCAAAGAGGCATGGGCCGCTAAGGAAGAAGAGAAGACATTTTCGTTAGTCGAGCCCAAATCACTGGGGGTGCCACATTTCTTGTTGGCTTCTAAAAACCTCTCTCTCTAAAAGGCTGACAGCGCGGGCGATGGAGCAAGTGCCCACGTCGGTGGGTGAACCCGCCCAGCCCCCCTCCGTGTTGCGATGCGCTCCCCGCTCCCGTTCCCCTGTGTCCCATCGCCATTCCAAGATCCTGCTCGTGCAGGTGGGGACCCTGTCCTTCTCACCCTTGCGCCGTTTTATTTATTTACACTGGGCACGCGATCTCTTCTCTCTCGCGATCTTTAAATAAATAAAACGGACACCTCTACTGTGAGATGGGTAAAAAGGAACAGGTCCCCGCCCGTGCGATCTTTGTGCAGGGTTCTTTGTGGGTGTGGTCGGCGACTAGCCGGGGTCGTCCTCTCCCGATGGGGGACTAGCACTAGCCGTCTCCCACATGGTCCCTCGGGTCCCTGCCTGCTGCTCCTAATCTCTTCGTACATCCTCCTGCTGATCTCCGCAAAGATAAGTCCTGCTCCCTCCCTCGTCTCGCCCTGGCCCCTGCGCGTCTGCTCCGCCTCCCCGTCGTCTGCCCTGCGTCGTCTGTTGACGGGTCCTCCATACTAGTAGTCGGTCGAGGTCGCCGCCCTCCTCGTGCCTCTTCCCAACGTTCCCTCGACGGCCGATGCCGTCTGGTCCGACTCCGCCGCCCCCGGGTCTGCCCTGCCCTCGTCTGCACTAGCTTCTGCTTCGTCATCACTGGCGCCTCTCCTCTTCTTTCTCCTCTTCTTGTACGTACTTTTAGCTCTCTCTCTCTTCTTGTACGTACTCTCTTCTCTCTTCTTGTACGTACGTACTTTTAGCTTACTGGGAGAAAAGAGAGAGGGGGTTGTGTTCTCTAGGCCCCTAGGGGCCCTACGCGCGGCGTGAGAGCTCGGAAGCGAGCTTAGCACGGCGATCGAGGATGGCACGGTTCACCCCCTTCACCGAAGCGATGGAGATGCGTTCCGCGTGGTGTGACACAAATGAGAGGCGGGAGTGGGGAGGGTACGCGGTGCGGTCAACGCCCGAGCGTTGAGCCTTGCGCGCAAGGCGGTTGATCTTTGCAACTGCAGGCGGCGAGAAGCCGCCGCCGAATGTCTCGTGGAGAAGCAGGTTGAACTTGTTTCGTTTGCCGAAGATCCCTTCTCTCTCTTCTTGTACGTACGTACTTTTAGCTTACTGGGAGAAAAGAGAGAGGGGGTTGTGTTCTCTCTTCTTGTATGCTTTGTACATCGCGTCGATTCCTTTTCGCGTGAGCACCACCCTGAAGCCCGCCCAGCAGCTGAACCGCTCTTTAAGTCGAAGGAGCATCATCAGTCTCACCCACTTCGCTCGCTGCCCACTGTCGCCGCTCCCTCCCGCTTGAGCCGCCGTCGCGGCCCTCGTTCGTCCCACTGGCTGTTGGCCCGTCCCTGCGTTGCCTGCGTTATCCCTCCTCCTCCGCGACTCCCTCAAGGCCGGGCGGGCCTCCTTCCACCCAGCGAAGAGCTTCCTCAGCCACTCGATGTGTTCCTCTCTCTTCATTATGCGCGCCGTAGCCTCATCATTGAGCTGGTTCCACCTCTGCACCGCTCCCGTCGCCGCCTCGGCCACGACTTGCAAGTTCCTCGTGACCCCGGCGCCAAGGTCCCTCCGACTCTTCTCCGAGAGATCATCTACCAGCGCCGGTAACACCCCCCCGACGGCAGGGGCTATTGCATCGTACCCGTCCTCATCCAGCATCCTATAGCGTGAGCCCTTCAGCGCAGCGACATGCGCTATCCTCAGCGTCTTCAGCGTATCCTTGGAGTCGGGCGCCGCCTGTGCTACTTTGCTGATCGCCGTCCCCGTCTGCGCTCGCGCTACTCTGAGGAACCATCTGGCCTGCTCCACGTGCGCCATTGTCGCTCTAGGTGGGTTCTCATCTTCCTCGGTCAATCGCTGCGCGGCTTTCCGCACGATCGGACACAGCGGGTCCCACATTGGTGCTGCCCTCCTCGCCGCGTCCCTCGCGGCCGTACAGACGAGGCAGCCCCTGAGTTCGCTCCTTGTGGCGGCGCCCGGGGGGTCTCTCTCCCCGCCTCTCCCCGCATGATCCTCTCGTGGTGCGCTCCGTGTGGCACCCCCGCCTGCTGCCGCACCCGCGCTCCCGTGACGGTCTTTGTCACCACGTTGTGATCATCCACGTCGGCGAATTCAATCTCGCGCTCGCCGTGCTGATCCTTGATCCGCTGGCGCTTGTCCCATTTGTGTCTCGTCGTTCCCCTGCCACAGCGGCCCCGTCAACCCTGCCGTGTGCGACCCCGCCGTGAGCCCCTCACCGAGCCGTCCTCGCACCCACTCGTTCGTGTGGCCGCGTGTGGCGTAATAGGTCCTCCGGTCCAGTACCTCCCGCCCCCACTCTCTGTCTGCCGTCCTCCGGCGGTCCGTGTACAGGCACGGGCGTGTCCTCACTGCTTCACGGATGACGGCGGTGGCATCCTCAATCTCGCTGGCCCCCATGTATGCCGTCGCCGCGGCGTCGGCGTAGGCGTTGCTAGCGCACCCCGCGTGCTCGCCGCGTGGCTCGGTACCCACAGGAACGTGACAGATTCGAGCTGGGCGATATCACGCGAAATAAATAAATAAAACGTCAAACTCTGACACGAGATGGGATTTAGGGACATGTGTCCCCGCCCTGCACGATCTTGGTGTGAGGGATCTTCAATCCGTGTCCCCCCTCACCCCTCGTCACAACCCGACACAGAAGAGCGGCAAGAGTTGGGGCTGCGGCTACGGCTGCGGCTACGAGAGGGGCCGGGGTCGCGGGAGAGCCGCTGCGCCGCGTGGACGCGCCTACACCGCTCTTGCTCCGCTCGCCACCTCTCGCAAAGGTCCAAAGCCATAGCCACCACCTCCTCCGGCAAGTCCTTTCGCCGTATCTCGGTTCTCGCCATCCCTGTCCACGCCTGGAAGAGCTCGTCTCTTTGTCTAGATCTTTCTCTTTCCTTTTACACTGGGCACGGGACTGGAACGCACTGGCACTAAAAAAAAAATTGCTTTCGAAGAAAAACGAGCACGCATATTCTCCCCCCTCCATTCTCTCCCCCTTGGCGTGGCGCGCCTCTCCCCCAGCTCTCGGCGAGAGTCTCGGAGACTCTCGGTATCGCGTACTGCACGGAGGTGCACGAGGCTACCGTGGGCCCCGCCTGCGCGCTGGGGGTTCGCACTGGCACTAACACAGGTACACCGAAAAGAATCCCTGTCGCGCGCTCCTCGGGAAGAAAGTGACAGAAAAGCGCGCAGGCCTAGTGCGATTCGCTCGCTCACCCCCCCGGACCAGCAACGGCAATCGCGTCGCGCTCCCGCTCCTCCCCAACCAAACATCGCGACGACCACCGACCAAAATACCACGTTCGTGCGCCGCACGCAGCCCGGCTGTCGCTCTATCACAAGCCCACGGACGCCGACTTAGGCGTCCAGCGAGTGCGCTGACGAGTGCGAGCTCCGGGGTGACGGGCGGAGCTCGAGCACCGCCTCCCGCAGGCTCTGTATCGATGCCGCCTCGGACCTACTCGGTGTGGCCCCAAAGTGAAGAGAGGACGGCCACGGTCAGCACTCTGTGCGCACGAGCTGAGGCTCCTCCTCGGCTGTCTGAGATCGAGGCTCAATCGATCCCTCGGTGACGGTATGCGCATCGCCTCCACCTCGGCCTGCTGCGCCAGCATAGGAACTTCCGATGGCCGCCGGCGAATAGCGGGCCTCGCGGCGTGCAGCGCCGCGCTCGGCAAGCCCGGAACGGCCGGGACGGGCGACGGCTTGGAGCAGAACCACTGCACAAAGACAGACCTGTATCACAGGTCCAGGTGTAAGAGACGCACGGATCGCCCGGTTGCGGAGCAAAAAGGGGCGCCGCCGCAGGGGCTGGTCAGCTTCGCCCTCCTCCTTGCACGCCCGTAGGCCCGACTGTGGCTGCTTTGGCGGGAGGAGGTTGACGAGGCCGGCGGCGTCGGGGAGCCGCGCCCGCCGCTGGCGCCGAAGCACGAGCAGGGCGGTCACCACGGCCATGGTCACGGCGAGGGACACCAGCACGACCGCCGCCGTCGCGCCGGCGCTGAGGCCGCAGGTGACCCTCTCCGGCTCGCCCCGCCCGGTGGTTCGGTCTTCGAAGCAGTGGGGCACCGGCCAAGTGTCTCCGGTGGCGACGCCACTCTGCACGCCGCTGCAGGTGTGCCATTCGCGCGTCTCCTGCAATGGTGCGCGGCGGAAGCGGTGGTGAGGAGCTGCGTGGGCATTCCTCCCCCACACCTCGGCTTCACCTCGGCTAGGGCTGCACGCCGGCCCTGTCTCTCGGCTACCTCTCGTTCGGCTGCCTGCATCCGCTCCACCTCATCGGCAATGTACCGCCCCGCCAGCGCCCACGCGAGAGCGAGCACCAGCACCAGGCCCACCCCGGTGGCGGCGCCCACCACCACCTGCGGCCCGGTGCTGCAGCCCATTGGCGCCTTCCGGGCCCAAAACGTTTTTCCGCCGCGAGCGCCGCCCCAACCCCAAATGCGCCGCCACCAGCGCGCGCAGCAGCCGCCGCGCCAGCAGAGCCCGACCGGCAGGACCAGCAGCAGCAGCAGGCCGGCCACGATAGTGAGGGCCAAGTGGAGGACGCCCTCGTCGAACACGCGGGTCGGGAGCTGCGAGAAGGTCTCCGACCACGGCGGCAGCGCGTCGCACGTGTAACGTACCCTTACGCCGTCGAATACCACGTTCTGCATCCCGTGGCCCGGCCTCGGGTCGCCCAGCAGCACGCCAGGTGAGTAGACCGGGTTGTTGATGGTGATGTCACGCAGGGTGATGTTGCGAAAGACACCGTTCTCGACGCCGTTGCACGTCGCCACGTCCGGCACCCAGCTAGAGGCGACAGGCCAGCAGAGCGAGCACGGGTTGGCGTTGCAGATTGGGACGAGCAGGTCATCGAAGCTGGAGACGCCCGACTTTGAGGCGCCCGGGCTGGACTGCTGCGCCGGTCCGATCCAAATGGGCCACTGCTCGGGCGCGTCCATGGTGACGTTCTCGATGAGGATGTCGCTCATCGTTCCGGAGCCCCGGAACTTGAGGTATATTCCCTTCCAGGTGCGGTCGAGATACGAATCGCGGATGGTGATGTTGCGCACGTGCGTGCCTGAGATCGAGCCGATGGCGATGCCGGTGCCGGACGCGTTGACTCGCTCGATGAGCATGTTTTCGCTGTATCCGTCCCTCGAGTCCTTGACGGCGATGCAGTCGTCCTGATTCCAGATCTGCACGTCGTGGATCCACACGTTCCGGCCCGACACATCGAGACCGTCGGTGTTGAAGGCAGAGGCGTCGAGCAGCGTGTGGCTGTGCGCCATCGTTCGCCTCGCCACCACCGCAGTGTCGCGGATCTCGAGGCCATCGGCGTGGTAGAACTTGGCGGTCCAGAAGCCAGCATCCTTGAGCAGGATCCGCTCGAACAGCACGTCCCTCCCCTCCGCCACTGTGAAGAGAAATGGTCGGTTCTCTCCACGCACGGCGTACCCAATCCATGGGTAGCCCCACCACTTGGGACCGCCGCCATCAAGCGTGCCGACCAGGCCGGGGCGGCTGCTCGTGAAGGTGACGTTGCGCGCTCGTGGGAATGCCATCGCATCCGCCGGGCACTCCGCACAGTGTGGCTGTCCCGGCCACTCACGGATGGGCGCTGAGAAAAAGAGCGTTCCATCGACGACAATGGACACGTCGCGCAGCCGCTTGACCCGGACGCCGCCGTTGAGGTGGAACGTCTCGCCCTCGGTCACCACCAGCGAGTCGCCGGGCTGCAGCCGCTCGAGCGCTGCATTCAGCGCGTCAGTGTTGTGCTGCCTCTGCGACGAATCTCCCGGTAGTGCGCCACAGTCCGCCTGAAGGTCGTATCTCATGTGGCCCTGTGCCTTCCCTGGGCTTCGTGGCAGTCGCCCGTCCCCACTTTGTCGGGCAGAATCGCCCGCCGCGACTAGCCAGTTCGCCCTGCTTTTTCGGGACGCGCGCGGAGTTGCCACGTGGCCTGGCAGCCCATGCTTTTTCCACCCAATTCAATGTTGATACGCTCAAGTCTGTGCGGCGTGGGTTTTTCTGTTCGTAAATAGATCCTCTCTATATCGATCGTGCGGAGGAAGATCCGTTTGGGCTTTGGCATTGGCCCGATTGCCATTGATTGCGCATTGGCATTGCGCACATTTTGGCATGTTGCTTCCGGCATGAGATTGAAGCAGGTGGACCCGGGGGTGTGTTGGGACTGTGAATGGTTTTCCTTTCGGCGCTTCTGGCCATGTCTCGCATGTGTGCCTCTGCTTTTGCTCTGATCACCACTGATGTCTGATGTGTGATGAATGACGTTGCGCGCGCAACTCGGTTCTCGGACTCGGTCCCCCCCTCTCCCCCACCAACGATGCCTTACGTCGATGCGCTTTCCTCTACTCGATATGAAGATTGAAAGCCTTGCCCTTGGCTATAAAGCCGTATTCGTGCAGAAATTTAAATGCTTCACAAACGCGGCCCCCCGCTGGGTCCTGGAACCGCACGCACCACTACGCAGGCGGGCCCCAAGTGGCCAAGGATTGCATCGCCAGCAGAGTACACACATCATACTACTCCATCCCCGGGCGCGGCTTGAGATAGAGCGGAGTGGGAGAGTGGGAGGGCGCATGTGGGGCCTGTCCGATGGCGCGGATGGAAAAGGGGCGCCACGCGGCTGCAGCCTCAACGGCCCGCGAACGCGTGCGTGTGTGTCTGCGAGCCTCTGCCGCCCGTTTCCGCGAGGCCGCCTCGCCGCCTCGCCGCCGCCGCCTCGCCACCGTCGCCTCCGTCCACGGGGCCCGCATCCGGCTCCCACCTGGCTCTCCTCCTCGCCGCCGTCCCTCGCCGCCCGCCAACGCACGAGACGAGGCCACCGCTCCTTCCCTCGTGACCACCACGCTGGGCGTGGGGCGCCGGAGCCGCGCCTGTACCTCCCGAGGCGCCGCCGGGGTGGCCGCCGCGCCGCGGCGCGCGCGCCTCAGGGGCAGTCGCTGTCGCATCGCAGCCGCTGCCCCTCGCCCGTCAGGGAGGGGGGGGTGGGGTCCGGAGCTCCCGCTACTTTCGCTCTTAGGGCTGCGAGGGCTGCGACGCGCCCTGCGAGGCGTACGCGTGCTGCGACGCGTAGCCGGACGCCTGCGACGAGTACCCGCTCCCTCCTCCGCCGCCCTGGCTCTGGGAGCCTCCCTGGGAGGCGTAGCCGCCGCCGTAGGAGTAGGCGTCGTCGTAGCGGTACTCGTCGCCTTGCGAGGAGAAGCCGGAGTACGAGGCGCCCGACGCAGAGTCCTGCGGGGTGCGGGAGAGCGGTGGTGGTGGGGGGTGGGGGGGGGAGACAGCGCGGCAAGTGGTGGCAAGGGCAGTGGTGGCGGCGAGGGCAAAACGGCGAGGGCATACGTGGCGAGAGTGGTGGCGACGGCGAGGGCTGGGGCGGCGGGTGCGGCGGGTCCTGCGAGAAGCCGGAGAGGTGGACGCTGCGCTCGTCGCCTGCGGAGTAGTACCCCGCCTGCGAGCCGTAGCCCGAGCCAGCGTACCCGCCCGCCGCGTAGCCGCCCTGCGAGTCGAAGCCGCTGCCCTGCGAGCCGTCCCCGAGCGAGAGGCCCGAGAAGCCCTGCGTGCCGTACGGGTCGGAGCGCTGCGACTCGGAGCGCTGAGAGCCGTAGCCGTACGAGCCCTGCGTGCCGTACCCGCCGCCTCCGCCGCGCCGGCCGCCGCCGCCAAGGCCGGGCAGGGGCGTGCCGTCCCCGAGGCCTTGCGAGGAGAAGGCGCCGACGTTTCCGGCGAAGAGGCGGTCCGAGGGGCGGTCGGGGCGAGGGCGCGCAAAGGTGACGTTGGAGCGGCGGAGTGCGGAGAGCGGGCCCTCCACGAGAAGCTCCGCCTCCTGCGCGGCGGTGGCGGCGGTGGTGGTGGCGGTGGTGGTGGCAGTGGTGGCGGCAGCGGTGGTGTGGTGTGGTGTGGTGAGTGTGTGTGGATGGGGGT